>NW_024061146.1:165946-190540 GCF_016432855.1 Salvelinus namaycush
TTGAACTGACTGTGATATGTGGTTTTTAGTTGTACTGACTGTGACTGTGATATGTGTCTTAGTTGAACTGACTGTACTGTGATATGTGGTTTTAGTGTAACTGAGGTTGATATGTGGTTTTTAGTTGAACTGACTGTGTAATGTGGTCTTAGTTAACTGACTGTGACTGTGATATGTGGTTTTAGTTGAACTGACTGTGATATTTGGTCTTAGTGAACTGACTGTGACGTGATATGTGGTCTTATTGAACTGACCTGTGATATGTGGTCTTAGTTGAAACTGACTGTGACTGTGGATATGTGGTCTTAGTGTGTACTGACTGGTGATATGTGTCTTTAGTTGTACTGACTGTGACATTGATATGTGTTTTAGTTGAACACTGACTGTGATATGTGGTTTTTTTAGTTGAACTGACGGTGGACTGTGATATGTGGTTTTAGTTGTACTTGATGTGTGTAGTTGATGGTTTTAGTTGTTACTGACTGTGACTGTGATATGTGGTCTTAGTTGAACTGACCTGGGACTGTGATATGTGTTTTAGTTGAATTGACTGTGACTGTGATGATGTGGTTTTTAGTTGACTAACTGTGACTGTGATATGTGGTTTTAGTTGTACTGACTGTGACTGTGATATGTGGTTTTAGTTGACTGACTGTACTGTGATATGGTTTTGTTGACTGACTTGTGACTGTGATATGTGGTCTTAGTTGAACTGACTGTGATAGATGGTTTTAGTTGGAACTGACTGTTGATATGTGGTTTTTAGTTGAACTGACTGTGACTGTGTATGTGGTTTTAGTTGAACTGGCTGTGACTGTGATATGTTGTTTTGTTGAACTGACTGTGATATTGGTTTTAGTTGAACTGACTGTGATATGTGGTCTTAGTTTTGTACTGACTGTGATATGTGGTTTTAGTTGAACTGACTGTGACTGTGATATGTGGTTTATTTGAACTGACTGGGACTGTGCTATGTGGTTTTAGTTTGAACTGACTGTGATTGTGGTCTTAGTTGAACTAGAGTGATATGTGGTTTTTAGTTGAACTGACTGTGATATGTGGTCTTAGTTGAACTGACGTGACTGTGATATGTGGGTTTTAGTTGAACTGACTGTGATGATGTGGTCTTAGTTGAACTGACTTGTGATATGTGGTTTTAGTTGTACTGAATTGTGACTGTGATATGTGGTTTTAGTTGACCTGACTGTGATATTGGTCTTAGTTGAACTGACTGTGATATGTGGTCTTAGTTGTACTGACTGTGATTATGTTGTTTTAGTTGTACTACTGTGACTGTGATATGTGGTCTTAGTTGAACTGACTGTGATATGTGTTTAGTTGACTGACTGTGACTGTGATATGTGGTCTTAGTTGTACTGACTGTGACTGTGATATGTGGTTTTAGTTGAACTGACTGTGATATGTGGTTTTAGTTGTACTGACTGTGACTGTGATATGTGGTTTTAGTTGAACTGACTGTGATATTTGGTTTTAGTTGTACTGACTGTGATAATGTGGTTTTAGTTGAACTGACTGTGACTGTGTATGTGGTTTCTAGTTGTACTGACTGTGACTGTGATATGTGGTTTTAGTTGAACTGACTGTGATATGTGGTCTTAGTTGAACTGACTGTGATATGTGGTCTTAGATGTACTGACTGTGACTGTGATATGTGGTTTTAGTTGAACTGACTGTGATATGTGGTTTTAGTTGAACTGACTGTGACTGTGATATGTGGTTTTAGTTGTACTGACTGTGATATGTGGTTTTAGTTGTACTGACTGTGACTGTGATATGTGGTTTTAGTTGAACTGACTGTGACTGTGATATGTGGTTTTAGTTGTACTGCCTGTGACTGTGATATGTGGTTTAAGTTGAACTGACTGTGACTGTGATATGTGGTTTTAGTTGAACTGACTGTGACTGTGATATGTGGTTTTAGTTGAACTGACTGTGACTGTGATATGTGGTCTTAGTTGTACTGACTGTGACTGTGATATGTGGTTTTAGTTGACCTACTGTGACTGTGATATGTGGTTTTAGTTGAACTGACTGTGACTGTGATATGTGGTTTTAGTTGAACTGACTGTGACATGTGGTTTTAGTGTACTGACTGTGATATGTGGTCTTAGTTGTAATGACTGTGACTGTGATATGTGTTTTTTAGTTTACTGACTGTGATATGTGGTTTTAGTTGTACTGACTGTGACTGTGTATATGTGGTTTTAGTTGTACTGACTGTGACGTGATATGTGGTTTTTAGTTGTACTGACTGTGACTGTGATGTGGTTTTAGTTGAACTGACTGTGATATGTGGTTTTAGTTGAACTGACTGTGACTGTGATATGTGTTCTTAGTTGAACTGACTGTGACTGTGATATGTGGTTTAGTTTGACTGACTGTGACTGTGATATGTAGTTGTTTAGTGAACTGACTGTGACTGTGTATGTGGTTTAAGTTGTACTGACTGTGACTGTGATATGTGGTTTTAGTTGAACTGACTGTGACTGTGATATGTGGTTTTAGTTGAACTGACGTGACTGTGATATTGGTTTTAGTTGAACTGACTGTGACTGTGATTGGTAGTTGTAGTTGAACGACTTTGACTGTGATATGTGGTCTTAGTTGTACTGACTGTGATCTGTGATATGTGGTTTTAGTTGTACTGACTGTGACTGTGAATGTGGTTTTAGTTGAACTGACTGTGCTGTGATATGTGTTTTAGTTGAACTGACTTGACTGTGATATGTGGTTTTAGTTGTACGACTGTACTTTGATATGTGGCTTAGTTGTACTGAGTGACTGTGTATGTGGTTTTAGTTGAACTGACTGTGATATGTGGTCTTAGTTGACTGCTGTGACTTGATATGTGTTTTAGTTGACTGACTGTGATATGTGGTTTTAGTTGAACTGACTGTGACTGTGATTGTTTTTTAAGTTGAACTGACTGTGACTGTGATATGTGGTTTTTAGTTGAACTGACTTGTGATATGTGGTCTTAGTTGTACTGACTGTGACTGTGATTGTGGTCTTAGTTGAACTGACTGTGACTTGATATGTGGTCTTAGTTGAACTGACTGTGACTGTGATATGTGGTCTTGTTGTACTGACTGTGACTGTGATATGTGTTTTTAGTTGAACTGACTGTGACTGTGATATGTGGTTTTTAGTTGTACTACGTGACTGTGATATGTGGTTTAGTTAGACTGACTGTGACTGTGATATGTGGTTTTAGTTGAACTGACTGTGACTGTGATATGTGTTTAGTTGAACTGACTGGTGATATGTGGTCTTAGTTGACTGACTGTGATATGTGGTCTTAGTTGTACTGATTGTGATATGTGGTCTTAGTTGTACTGATTGTGACTGTGATATGTGGTTTTAGTTGATCTGACTGTGATATGTGGTCTTAGTTGAACTGACTGTGATATGTGGTTTTAGTTGAACTGACTGTGATATGTGGTCTTAGTTGTACTGACTGTGACTGTGATATGTGGTTTTAGTTGATCTGACTGTGATATGTGGTCTTAGTTGTACTGATTGTGATATGTGGTTTTAGTTGTACTGACTGTGACTGTGATATGTGGTTTTAGTTGAACTGACTGTGATATGTGGTTTTAGTTGAACTGACTGTGATATGTGGTCTTAGTTGTACTGACTGTGATATGTGGTTTTAGTTGAACTGACTGTGACTGTGATATGTGGTCTTAGTTGAACTGACTGTGACTGTGATATGTGTTTTAGTTGAACTGACTGTGATATGTGGTCTTAGTTGAACTGATTGTGATATGTGGTTTAGTTGAACTGACTGTGATATGTGGTCTTAGTTGAACTGACTGTGACTGTGATATGTGGGTTTTAGTTGAACTGACTGTGATATGTGGTCTTAGTTGAACTGACTGTGATATGTGGTTTTTGTTGAACTGACTGTGACTGTGATATGTGGTTTTAGTTGTACTGAATGTGACTGTGATATGTGGTTTAGTGAACTGACTGGATTTGTGTCTTAGTTGAACTGACTGTGATATGTGGTCTTAGTTGTACTGACTGTGATATGTGGTTTTAGTTGTACTGACTGTGACTGTGATATGTGGTCTTAGTTGAACTGACTGTGATATGTGGTTTTAGTTGAACTGACTGTGACTGTGATATGTGGTCTTAGTTGTACTGACTGTGACTGTGATATGTGGTTTTAGTTGAACTGACTGTGATATGTGGTTTTTGTTGTACTGACTGTGATATGTGGTTTTAGTTGTACTGACTGTGACTGTGATATGTGGTTTTAGTTGAACTGACTGTGATATTTGGTTTTAGTTGTACTGACTGTGATAATGTGGTTTTAGTTGAACTGACTGTGACTGTGATATGTGGTTTTAGTTGTACTGACTGTGACTGTGATATGTGGTTTTAGTTGAACTGACTGTGATATGTGGTCTTAGTTGAACTGACTGTGATATGTGGTCTTAGATGTACTGACTGTGACTGTGATATGTGGTTTTAGTTGAACTGACTGTGATATGTGATATGTGGTTCTTAGTTGTACTGACTGTGACTGTGATATGTGTTTTAGTGTACTGACTGTGACTGTGATATGTGGTTTAGTTGAACTGACTGTGACTGTGATATGTGGTTTTAGTTGAACTGACTGTGACATGTGGTTTTAGAAGTTTGAACTGACTGTGATATGTGGTCTTAGTTGTAATGACTGGTGACTGTGATATGTGGTTTTAGTTGTACTGACTGTGATATGTGGTTTTAGTTGTACTGACTGTGACTGTGATATGTGGTTTTAGTTGTACTGACTGTGACGGTGATATGTGGTTTTAGTTGTACTGACTGTGACTGTGATATGTGGTTTTAGTTGTACTGACTGTGACGGTGTGGTTTTAGTTGAACTGACTGTGATATGTGGGTTTTAGTTGAATGACTGTGACTGTGATATGTGGTCTTAGTTGAACTGACTGTGACTGTGATATGTGTTTTAGTTGAACTGACTGTGACTGTGATATGTAGTTTGTAGTTGAACTGACTGTGACTGTGATATGTGGTCTTAGTTGTACTGACTGTGACTGTGATATGTGGTTTTAGTTGTACTGACTGTGACTGTGATATGTGTTTAGTTGAACTGACTGTGACTGTGATATGTGGTTTAGTTGAATGACTGTGACTGTGATATGTAGTTGTAGTTGAACTGACGTGACTGTGATATGTGGTCTTAGTTGTACTGACTGTGACTGTGATATGTGGTTTTAGTTTACTGACTGTGACTGTGATATGTGTTTTAGTTGAACTGACTGTGACTGTGATATGTGGTTTTAGTTGAACTGACTGTGACTGTGAATGTGGTTTTAGTTGTAACTGACTGTGACTTTGATATGTGGTCTTAGTTGTACTGACTGTGACTGTGATATGTGGTTTTAGTTGAACTGACTGTGATATGTGGTCTTAGTTGTACTGACTGTGACTGTGATATGTGGTTTTAGTTGAACTGACTGTGATATGTGGTTTTAGTTGAACTGACTGTGACTGTGATATGTGGTTTTTTAGTTGAACTGACTTGTGACTGTGATATGTGGTTTTAGTTGAACTGACTGTGATATGTGGTCTTAGTTGTACTGACTGTGACTGTGATATGTGGTCTTAGTTGAACTGACTGTGACTGTGATATGTGGTCTTAGTTGAACTGACTTGACTGTGATATGTGGTCTTAGTTGTACTGACTGTGACTGTGATATGTGGTTTTAGTTGAACTGCTGTGACTGTGATATGTGGTTTTAGTTGAACTGACTGTGGACTGTGATATGTGGTTTGTTGTACTGACTGTGGACTGTGATATGTGGTTTTAGTTGAACTGACTGTGACTGTGATATGTGGTTTTAGTTGAACTGACTGTGATATGTGGTCTTAGTTGAACTGACTGTGATATTGGTCTTAGTTGTACTGATTGTGATATGTGGTCTTAGTTGTACTGATTGTGACTGTGATATGTGGTTTTTAGTTGATCTGACTGTGATATGTGGTCTTAGTTGAACTGACTGTGATATGTGGTTTTAGTTGAACTGACTGTGATATGTGGTCTTATTTGTACTGACTGTGACTGTGATATGTGGTTTTAGTTGTACTGACTGTGACTGTGATATGTGGTTTAGTTGAACTGACTGCTGATATGTGGTTTTAGTTGTCTCTGACTGTGACTGTTATATGTGGTTTTAGTTGAACTGACTGTGATCTTGACTGTGATATGTGGTTTTAGTTGAACTGACTGTGATATGTGGTCTTAGTTGAACTGACTGTGATATGTGGTCTTAGATGTACTGACTGTGACTGTGATATGTGGTTTTAGTTGAACTGACTGTGATATGTGATATGTGGTCTTAGTTGTACTGACTGTGACTGTGATATGTGGTTTTAGTTGTACTGACTGTGACTGTGATATGTGGTTTTAGTTGAACTGACTGTGACTGTGATATGTGGTTTTAGTTGAACTGACTGTGACATGTGGTTTTAGTTGAACTGACTGTGATATGTGGTCTTAGTTGTAATGACTGTGACTGTGATATGTGGTTTTAGTTGTACTGACTGTGATATGTGGTTTTAGTTGTACTGACTGTGACTGTGATATGTGGTTTTAGTTGTACTGACTGTGACGGTGATATGTGGTTTTAGTTGTACTGACTGTGACTGTGATATGTGGTTTTAGTTGTACTGACTGTGACTGTGATATGTGGTTTTAGTTGAACTGACTGTGATATGTGGTTTTAGTTGAACTGACTGTGACTGTGATATGTGGTCTTAGTTGAACTGACTGTGACTGTGATATGTGGTTTTAGTTGAACTGACTGTGACTGTGATATGTAGTTGTAGTTGAACTGACTGTGACTGTGATATGTGGTCTTAGTTGTACTGACTGTGACTGTGATATGTGGTTTTAGTTGTACTGACTGTGACTGTGATATGTGGTTTTAGTTGAACTGACTGTGACTGTGATATGTGGTTTTAGTTGAACTGACTGTGACTGTGATATGTAGTTGTAGTTGAACTGACTGTGACTGTGATATGTGGTCTTAGTTGTACTGACTGTGACTGTGATATGTGGTTTTAGTTGTACTGACTGTGACTGTGATATGTGGTTTTAGTTGAACTGACTGTGACTGTGATATGTGGTTTTAGTTGAACTGACTGTGACTGTGATATGTGGTTTTAGTTGTACTGACTGTGACTTTGATATGTGGTCTTAGTTGTACTGACTGTGACTGTGATATGTGGTTTTAGTTGAACTGACTGTGATATGTGGTCTTAGTTGTACTGACTGTGACTGTGATATGTGGTTTTAGTTGAACTGACTGTGATATGTGGTTTTAGTTGAACTGACTGTGACTGTGATATGTGGTTTTAGTTGAACTGACTGTGACTGTGATATGTGGTTTTAGTTGAACTGACTGTGATATGTGGTCTTAGTTGTACTGACTGTGACTGTGATATGTGGTCTTAGTTGAACTGACTGTGACTGTGATATGTGGTCTTAGTTGAACTGACTGTGACTGTGATATGTGGTCTTAGTTGTACTGACTGTGACTGTGATATGTGGTTTTAGTTGAACTGACTGTGACTGTGATATGTGGTTTTAGTTGAACTGACTGTGACTGTGATATGTGGTTTTAGTTGTACTGACTGTGACTGTGATATGTGGTTTTAGTTGAACTGACTGTGACTGTGATATGTGGTTTTAGTTGAACTGACTGTGATATGTGGTCTTAGTTGAACTGACTGTGATATGTGGTCTTAGTTGTACTGATTGTGATATGTGGTCTTAGTTGTACTGATTGTGACTGTGATATGTGGTTTTAGTTGATCTGACTGTGATATGTGGTCTTAGTTGAACTGACTGTGATATGTGGTTTTAGTTGAACTGACTGTGATATGTGGTCTTAGTTGTACTGACTGTGACTGTGATATGTGGTTTTAGTTGTACTGACTGTGACTGTGATATGTGGTTTTAGTTGAACTGACTGTGATATGTGGTTTTAGTTGTACTGACTGTGACTGTTATATGTGGTTTTAGTTGAACTGACTGTGATATGTGGTCTTAGTTGAACTGACTGTGATATGTGGTCTTAGTTGAACTGACTGTGATATGTGGTCTTAGTTGTACTGACTGTGACTGTGATATGTGGTTTTAGTTGAACTGACTGTGATATGTGGTTTTAGTTGAACTGACTGTGACTGTGATATGTGGTTTTAGTTGAACTGACTGTGACTGTGATATGTGGTTTTAGTTGAACTGACTGTGATATGTGGTCTTAGTTGAACTGACTGTGATATGTGGTCTTAGTTGTACTGATTGTGATATGTGGTCTTAGTTGTACTGATTGTGACTGTGATATGTGGTTTTAGTTGATCTGACTGTGATATGTGGTCTTAGTTGAACTGACTGTGATATGTGGTTTTAGTTGAACTGACTGTGATATGTGGTCTTAGTTGTACTGACTGTGACTGTGATATGTGGTTTTAGTTGAACTGACTGTGACTGTGATATGTGGTTTTAGTTGAACTGACTGTGACTGTGATATGTGGTCTTAGTTGTACTGACTGTGACTGTGATATGTGGTTTTAGTTGTACTGACTGTGACTGTGATATGTGGTTTTAGTTGTACTGACTGTGACTGTGATATGTGGTTTTAGTTGAACTGACTGGGACTGTGATATGTGGTCTTAGTTGTACTGACTGTGACTGTGATATGTGGTCTTAGTTGTACTGACTGTGATATGTGGTCTTAGTTGTACTGACTGTGACTGTGATATGTGGTCTTAGTTGAACTGACTGTGATATGTGGTCTTAGTTGAACTGACTGTGACTGTGATATGTGGTCCTTGTATCTACCTTAGTTGACTGGAAGTTGGTCTGGATTAGAGTGTCTGTTAAATGAATAAAAGGTCAATGTAAAATGTAACTGATTAGTTTAGTTTTCTGATGTTACTCTGTGTCTGTCACTCTGCAGGAGCCCCAGGGCCCCACGGAGGTGTTGGATCGCCTCACCTGCTCTCCTCCTCTCCTTGCTCCTCCCCCTTCCAGGTGTGGCCTCTCTCTCCCCCGGACTACACCTGCAGCAGGCCGACACACACACCCCTACATCGCTACAGTAACCTCCCCGAGCCCTTCCCCTCTCCTACGTCGCGAGGACCGTCAGCCTATGACAACGAAGGATTTTGCTCTATGTCCCTCCCTCCCTCTCAGATTGGCTATCTACAAAACTCCGCCCACCAGGGTTACGGAAGTCTCCGCCTCCACTCCCCCCCTTACGGTCTCTACGGTTACGCCTTCCCCCCCTCCCCCCGCCTCGTTGCCAGCCCAGACAAGATGGCGGCTCCTTCTGCCACTGCAGCCAATCAGAACGCTTTTCTCGGCTCCTCACCCAGCGGAACCCTGGCGGACAGTCTGGGCATGCTCAGTGGAGGCCAGCAGGCCAACTTCCTGTTTGACTCTCGGACGCTGGGAATGGCTGGCAGCCAGTCAGGGGGAGGGGCTTCACAGGTCACTACCCACATGGGCTGAGAAATACTCCGACCCTGACCCCCAGGGTTGCTATGGCAAATAGCTGCTGCTCCGGGTAGGGCATGGGTTTGGAACTCTGGAATAAACCACCAGCCAATGAGGATTGATGAGACATCTCACGGACCTATGGGGAGACAGATAGAGATGGAGAGATGGAGAGAGAGAGGAAACAGAGCGAGACAGCTTTAGTGACGTTTGTTTGAGCGCTAAGAAAGATAAAGAGAGAACGTCAAACTCCGCCGTTTTAACGTCTAAAGGGATGTTGTTGTTGTTGTTCCTAAGTATGTTATTAAAAGACTAAATTAACAGAAGCTTCAGAGAGAAACAGCTGCGTTGGAGGGGATCTGGGGGTCCGGTACAAGACTGGAGACCCGAGAGAATAAACACACCCTACAGAACCAACCAGCCGCGGAGCTGGAGATTCAACATCGAGAAGAATCGGGAAATAAACACCAGGAAAGCTTCAGCACCTGTGGACAGCGTCTCTGAACAGTTAGAACCTCACACAGCTCCTAGGAACAGAGTTGACATAGCGAGAGGCATACTGAGATATATGAATGGTGTTATAAAGGATGGATGGCTGTATTCCCATGCCAAAGATACAGTATCAGGCAATCTGCAATGTTTCCCTATTCCTTATGTAGTGCACATCTCCTGGATGGAAACCTATAAAGCAGCCCTATGAAGCTCTGGCCTAAAGTAGTGCACTATATAAGGAATAGGACTTACATCCCACGTTGTGTGTGTGTGTGGCATGTTTTAACTATTTGACTTAAAGGTGTCATAACTGCTTATAACCTTTATACATAATGAACTGTGTTAATGGTGGGTCATGTGACCTAACGCACTTACTGCCGATACACACACACACACACACACACACACACACACACACACACACACACACACACACACACACACACACACACACACACACACACACACACACACACACACACACACACACACACACACACTGCCAACACACAGCGTTCTGCCTGGCCTCTGTCTATGACGGACAAGCAGCTTCATGAGCCCAAAAAAAACAATAAAAAGTATAATATTATTACACACTAACCATCAGAGAACCTGTTTCACACAGATCCTTTTGTAATATATCAGGGATCAAATGTGTGTGTGTGTGTGTGTGTGTGTGTGTGTGTGTGTGTGTGTGTGTGTGTGTGTGTGTGTGTGTGTGTGTGTGTGTGTGTGTGTGTGTGTGTGTGTGTGTGTGTGTGTGTGTGTGTGTGTGTGAGAGAGAGAAAGATGTGTGTGTGTATGTTTGGATCAATGATCAAGCTCTTACAGAATCTCAGAATCAGAAGTCGGAACCCTTGTAAACAGAGCATTTCAAAGGTTAAAGGTTAAGGTTTGGGAAGGCTTAAAACAAAAAGCCAACAAATGAAAAACGAGTGTCTATGTGCTGAACACGCGGAGCCCTAACCCAAGCACCCTGGAACTATACTGAACTAAAACATAAACACATCATGCAACAATTAATACATGTTATTCAGTTAATTTAAGGGAATCAGTCAATTGAAATAAATTCCTTAGGCCCTAATCTATGGATTTGAATACTGGGCAAGAGCTCAGCCATGGGTGTGCCTGGGAGGGCATAGGAGCCAGGCCCACCCACTGGGGAGCCAGGCTCAGCCAACCAGATTTCGTTTTTCCCACAAAAGGGCTTCATTAAAGAGAGAAATCCTCCTCAGTTTCATCAGCTGTCCGGGTGGTTGGTCTCAGAAGAACCCGCAGGTGAAGATGCCTGATGTGGAGATCCGGGGCTGGTGTGGTTACACGTGGTTTGTGGTTGTGAGGTCGGTTGGATGTATTTAATGTAAATTCTCTAAAAAGACTTTGAAGGCGGCTTATGGTAGAGAAATGAATAGACATTTATCTGGCAACAGCTCTGGTGGACATTCCTGCAGTCAGCGTTCCAATTACACACACCCTAAAATCTTGAGACATCTGTGGCATTCTGTTGTGAGACAAAATTGCACATTTTAGAGTGGCCTTTTATTGTCCCAGCACAAGGTGCACCTGTGTAATGATCATGCTGTTAAATCAGCTTCTTGATATGCTACACCTGTCAGGTGGATGGATCATCTTGGCAAAGATAGGGATGTAAACAGGGATGTAAACACATTTTTGCACAACATTTGAGAGAAATAGGCTTTCTGTGTATGGAAACATTCTGGGATCTTTTATTTCAGCTCATGAAACATGGGACCAACACTTTACATGTTGCATTTATATTGTTGTTCATAAGACATATGAGGACGGTGAGGTCCGGACCTTTGTCATTTTTTCAAATTTGAAAAAAATACAGAAATAATACAAATATAGATTTTGTACACAATAAAGAAAATCATTTACGGATCATCTAAATATGGATGCCAACATTTTATCAAAACGCTTATCTTCTTGATATGACTGAGTTCTAATCGTGTCGCTTTGTGAAAACGTGCAGTCGGCTCACTAGAGAAATAAGCAAAACTAGAGACGCTGCTGACAGTGTGTTTGCGAGACGGCGGACAAAAGCCACATTTAAAACCATACAGTGACTCCTGCCATGTCTACAGATATCCCCCAAACAACTAAAAACCCACTCTCTGAGAATGGTAGTATTACTTAGAGGGATGAAGTAAGAAGCCAACACAGATCCAATCTCAGCAGGAGACAGAGGAGACAGAGAGTGAGAGAGGAAGCAAGCAAAGAGAGAAGCTAGTACAGTGGTTCCCAAACTTGGGGTCGGGGTCCGATGTGCGGTCCCATGAGAAAATATGTACTAATCTTATCAAACAGGTTAGCAACTTAAAAAGAGAAGATATGTTTCAATATAACATCTCCACAGGACCTATCCTCCCTACAGACCTACATTAATATACAACCACTGTATGTTTCAATATGAACATCTCCACAGGACCTATCTTCCCTATAGGTCTACATTAAAATACAATCACTGTATGTTTCAATATGAACAGGACCTATCAACATCCAAACAATACAGTTTATAGTTTACCCGTTACCCACCTTTTTTTTTACCAGTAGATCGCTGATATTAATACAGAATCGTAAGTAATATTCTAATACGTCATGTGAACGTGATAATATGATAATCTGTGTGCTACGGTGATGTCTGATTGTGCGGAGCTTAATTAGTAATGCCTAGGAATACAAATGTGAATGTGTTGTAATTTGAGAAAAGCGAGTTGATGATTTTTATGTCCTGATTACAGCTGACTGAACAGTCCTGATGCTGTGAGAATCACGTCTCATATCTCCACCTCTTTATAACATTACAGCTGTGTAGCTAATAGACTAGGTGTTGGTAGATGGACTGAGGTGATAATGGCTGGAGTCATTTTAGCTTGTTTTTTTGCTCTTCTCCACATAGCATTTGAACGTGTTTTAATTGTATTGAAACGCAGTATATGACCTTCAACTAAAAAAAAAAAAGTGTCCTGCCTGGTTTAAAAAACCCTGATAACAGATCCTACTTGATGGTAGGAACGCTCACTGTTTATAGCACGGCCGGTTTTGACGGCTTTGCCTGACCTGGATGGACGTCTAATTTCACAGTAGATCTTGAGTGACTTGGCTGTGCGGTCAGAGGGTAGGGACGACGGATAGGACTTGGTCCTGTGGTGTCAGAGGGTAGGGACGACGATAGGACTTGGTTCTGTACTGTCAGAGGGTAGGGACGACGATAGGACTTGGTCCTGTGGTGTCAGAGGGTAGGGACGACGATAGGACTTGGTCCTGTGGTGTCAGAGGGTAGGGACGACGATAGGACTTGGTCCTGTGGTGTCAGAGGGTAGGGACGACGATAGGACTTGGTCCTGTGGTGTCAGAGGGTAGGGACGACGATAGGACTTGGTTCTGTGCTGTCAGAGAGTAGGGACGACGATAGGACTTGGTCCTGTGGTGTCAGAGGGTAGGGACGACGATAGGACTTGGTCCTGTGGTGTCAGAGGGTAGGGACGACGATAGGACTTGGTTCTGTGCTGTCAGAGAGTAGGGACGACGATAGGACTTGGTCCTGTGGTGTCAGAGGGTAGGGACGACGATAGGACTTGGTTCTGTGCTGTCAGAGGGTAGGGACGACGATAAGACTTGGTCCTGTGGTGTCAGAGGGTAGGGACGACGATAGGACTTGGTCCTGTGGTGTCAGAGGGTAGGGACGACGATAGGACTTGGTTCTGTGGTGTCAGAGGGTAGGGACGAAGATAGGACTTGGTTCTGTGGTGTCAGAGGGTAGGGACGACGATAGGACTTGGTCCTGTGGTGTCAGAGGGTAGGGACGACGATAGGACTTGGTCCTGTGCTGTCAGAGGGTAGGGACGAAGATAGGACTTGGTTCTGTGCTGTCAGAGGGTAGGGACGACGATAGGACTTGGTCCTGTGATGTCAGAGGGTAGGGACGACGATAGGACTTGGTCCTGTGGTGTCAGAGGGTAGGGACGACGATAGGACTTGGTCCTGTGCTGTCAGAGGGTAGGGACGACGATAGGACTTGGTCCTGTGGTGTCAGAGGGTAGGGACGACGATAGGACTTGGTCCTGTGGTGTCAGAGGGTAGGGACGACGATAGGACTTGGTCCTGTGCTGTCAGAGGGTAGGGACGACGATAGGACTTGGCCCTGTGGTGTCAGAGGGTAGGGACGAAGATAGGACTTGGTCCTGTGGTGTCAGAGGGTAGGGACGAAGATAGGACTTGGTCCTGTGGTGTCAGAGGGTAGGGACGAAGATAGGACTTGGTCCTGTGGTGTCAGAGGGTAGGGACGAAGATAGGACTTGGTCCTGTGGTGTCAGAGGGTAGGGACGAAGATAGGACTTGGTCCTGTGGTGTCAGAGGGTAGGGACGAAGATAGGACTTGGTCCTGTGGTGTCAGAGGGTAGGGACGACGATAGGACTTGGTCCTGTGGTGTCAGAGGGTAGGGACGACGATAGGACTTGGTCCTGTGGTGTCAGAGGGTAGGGACGACGATAGGACTTGGTCCTGTGGTGTCAGAGGGTAGGGACGACGATAGGACTTGGTCCTGTGGTGTCAGAGGGTAGGGACGAAGATAGGACTTGGTCCTGTGGTGTCAGAGGGTAGGGACGAAGATAGGACTTGGTCCTGTGGTGTCAGAGGGTAGGGACGAAGATAGGACTTGGCCCTGTGGTGTCAGAGGGTAGGGACGAAGATAGGACTTGGTCCTGTGGTGTCAGAGGGTAGGGACGAAGATAGGACTTGGTCCTGTGGTGTCAGAGGGTAGGGACGAAGATAGGACTTGGTCCTGTGGTGTCAGAGGGTAGGGACGAAGATAGGACTTGGTCCTGTGGTGTCAGAGGGTAGGGACGAAGATAGGACTTGGTCCTGTGGTGTCAGAGGGTAGGGACGAAGATAGGACTTGGTCCTGTGGTGTCAGAGGGTAGGGACGACGATAGGACTTGGTCCTGTGGTGTCAGAGGGTAGGGACGACGATAGGACTTGGTCCTGTGGTGTCAGAGGGTAGGGACGACGATAGGACTTGGTCCTGTGGTGTCAGAGGGTAGGGACGACGATAGGACTTGGTCCTGTGGTGTCAGAGGGTAGGGACGAAGATAGGACTTGGTCCTGTGGTGTCAGAGGGTAGGGACGAAGATAGGACTTGGTCCTGTGGTGTCAGAGGGTAGGGACGAAGATAGGACTTGGTCCTGTGGTGTGTGTGGTTAGTACATGTGGACGGACGTGACGGACCCTACGCTGTGTGTGTGTCATAGCTTATGACTGATCTTACAAACTTGGGATCCCTGAGAACACTAACAGACATGACTGACCGAGTCATGCTGCTGTACTCTCAACCCAGACTGGTCACTACAGCTAGCACAGCGGAACTGTGTGTGTTGTGGCCAGTGTGTGTGTGTGTTGAAGGGGAGGTCCTGACTAGACCAGAGCAAATGGATGAGGGAGGAAAAGAAGGAGAGGAGAGTAGGGTAGGAGAGGGAGAGGAGAGGAGGAGGAGAGGGAGAGGAGAGGGGGAGGAGAGTAGGGTAAGAGAGGAGAGGGAGAGGAGAGGGGGAGGAGAGTAGGGTAGGAGAGGGAGAGGAGAGGGAGAAGTGGGAAAGTAGGGGGAGAGGGGGAGGGAGAGAAGGGAGAGGAGAGGGAGAGTAGAGTAGTAATTCCAAAATCTTCCATAACAAAGCCATCACCTACATAGAGATGAACCTGGAGAAAAGTCCCCTAAGCAAGCTGGTCCTGGGACTCTGTTCACAAACACAAACACAAACACACCGCCCCAGGACAGCAACACAATTAGACCCAACCAAATCATGAGAAAACAAAAAGATAATTACTTGACACATTGGAAAGAATTTTCTAAGAAAATAGAGCAAACTAGAATGCTATTTGGCCCTGAACAGAGAGTACACAGTGGCAGAATACATGACTACTGTGACTGACCCAAACTTAAGGAAAGCTTTGACTATGTACAGACTCAGTGAGCATAGCCTTGCTATTGAGAAAGGCCGCCGTAGGCAGACCTGGCTCTCAAGAGAAGACAGGCTATGTGCACACTGCCCACACAATGAGGTGGAAACTGAGCTGAACTTCCTAACCTCCTGCCAAATGTATGACCATATTAGAGACACATATTTCCCTCATATTACACAGACTCACAAAGAATTAGAAAACAAACCCAATTTTGATAAACTCCCATATCTACTGGGTGAAATACCACAGTGTTCCATCACAGCAGCAAGATGTGTGACCTGTTGCCACAAGAAAAGGTCAACCAGTGAAGAACAAACACCATTGTAAATACAACCCAAATTTATGCTTATTTATTTTCCCTTTTGTACTTTAACTATTTGTACATCGTTACAACACTGTATATAGACAATGACATTTAATGTCTTTATTCTTTTGGAACTTCTGTGAGTGTAATGTTTACTGTTCATTTTTATTGTTTATTTCACTTTTGTATATTATCTACATCACTTGCTTTGGCAATGTAAACATATGTTTCCTATGCCAATAAAGCCCCTTAAATTGAACTGAAATTGAATTGAGAGGAGAGGAGAAGGAGAGTAGAGGGAGGAGAGGGAGAGGAGAGGGGAGGCGAGGAAGAGGGGGTTATTTTAAAAGGCAGGAATGTGCTTTTTCTGAGTGACAGGTGACACACACACACACACACACACACACACACACACACACACACACACACACACACACACACACACACACACACACGTTCGGGTCAGTAGATCAGCTGAGGTGGGGACATTAACACTTGCATACGACCAGGTGCTGAGGTGACAGAGCTGTCACGCTATCCGCCTCAGGAGGGGTGTGAAAGGAAAGCCTCAGAAAAAAGATTCTAGGTGATTTCCAATTGTACACAAGGTCAAAGAGAAATCTGACGTCCACTTTAACCCTCTGATAAACACACAGAGGGTGAACACATCACTTTATACCTATTTTTCTAAAATGGAAGCCTCTCCAACATAATCCATAAAGAATCAGGAATTCCCCAGGGCAGCTTTCTAGGCCCCTTACTGTTTTTGAGTAAAGCCAGTGTGTCTATGTATGCGGATGACGCAACACTATACACGTCAGCTACCACAGCGACTGTAACGACAGCGACTGTAATGACAGTTTAACAAAGCGCTGCAGTTTCAGAATGGGTGGAATAAGTTAGTAAGTTAATATTTAATGGGACAAATCAGTAATCAAATCATCAACACCTAAAAGCATTTGGGACAATCTACACTTCCTGTAGTTAAGGCTAGGGCTGATTTCAAGGTTTTACTGCTAACCTACAAAGCATTACATGGGCTTGCTCCTATCTATCTCTCTGATTTGGTCCTGACGTACATACCTACACGTACGCTACGGTCACAAGACGCAGGTCCCGGAGGACCATGCCTCAGGACTACCTGGCCTGATGACTCCTTGCTGTCCCCAGTCTACCTGGTCGTGCTGCTGCTCCAGTTTCAACTGTTCAGACCGCGGCTATGGAACCCTGAACTGTTCACTGGACGTGCTAATTTGTCCCGGACCTGCTGTTTTCGACACTCTCTCTCTATCTCACCTGCTGTCTCAAACTCTGAATGATCGGCTATGAAAAGTCAACTGACATTTACTCCTTAGGTGCTGACCTGTTGCACCCTTGACATCCACTGTGATTATTATTATTTGACCATGCTGGTCATCTATGAACATTTGAACATCTTGGCCATGTTCTGTTATAATCTCCACCCGGCACAGCCAGAAGAGGACTGGCCACCCCTCAGAGCCTGGTTCCTCTCTAAGTTTCATCCAAGATTCCTGCCTTTCTCAGGAGTTTTTCCAAATGCTTCTACATTTCTTGCTGTTAGGATATTTAGGCTGCGTTTCTGTTTATCACTTTGTGTCATCGGCTGTTGTAAAAAGAGCTTTATAAATACATTTGATTGATTGATTCATTGTTTTGTAAGAAGTATTGACAAGCTGAATGTACCGATCTGTCTATTTAAACTACTAGCATACAGCTCAGACACCCATGCATACCCCACATGCCACCAGAGGTCTCTTCACAATCCCCAAGTCCAGAACAGACTATGGGAGGCGCCAGGAAGAGTAGCTGCTGCCTTGACAGGAACTAATGAGGATCCATAATAAACCCCAGGAAGACTAGCTGTTGCCTTGGCAGGAACTAATGGGGATCCATTATAAACCCCAGGAAGAGTAGCTGCTGCCTTGACAGGAACTAATGTGGATCCATAATAAACCCCAGGAAGAGTAGCTGCTGCCTTGGCAGGAACTAATGGGGATCTATAATAAACCCCAGGAAGAGTAGCTGCTGCCTTGGCAGGAACTAATGGGGATCCTTAATAAACCCCAGGAAGAGTAGCTGCTGCCTTGGCAGGAACTAATGGGGATCCTTAATAAACCCCAGGAAGAGTAGCTGCTGCCTTGGCAGGAACTAATGGGGATCCATAATAAACCCAAGGAAGAGTAGCTGCTGCCTTGGCAGGAACTAATGGGGATCCATAATAAACCCCAGGAAGAGTAGCTGCTGCCTTGGCAGGAACTAATGGGGATCCATAATAAACCCCAGGAAGAGTAGCTGCTGCCTTGACAGGAACTAATGGGGATCCATAATAAACCCCAGGAAGAGTAGCTGCTGCCTTGGCAGGAACTAATGGGGATCCATAATAAACCCCAGGAAGAGTAGCTGCTGCCTTGGCAGGAACTAATGGGGATCCTTAATAAACCCCAGGAAGACTAGCTGCTGCCTTGGCAGGAACTAATGGGGATCCATAATAAACCCCAGGAAGACTAGCTGCTGCCTTGGCAGGAACTAATGGGGATCCATAATAAACCCCAGGAAGAGTAGCTGCTGCCTTGACAGGAACTAATGGGGATCCATAATAAACCCCAGGAAGAGTAGCTGCTGCCTTGGCAGGAACTAATGGGGATCCATAATAAACCCCAGGAAGACTAGCTGCTGCCTTGGCAGGAACTAATGGGGATCCATAATAAACCCCAGGAAGACTAGCTGCTGCCTTGGCAGGAACTAATGAGGATCCATAAAAAATATGAATAGAACCACAGACAGATGTTGTCCACATGACTTTATCCCTCTAATAGACACATCTACTTGGTTGTATACATTTACCTGTCTCCCCAGTCAGTCCTCTATAACCACTAGGTTACCTGTCTCCCCAGTCAGTCCTCTATAACCACTATGTTACCTGTCTCTCCAGTCAGTCCTCTTTAACCACTAGGTTACCTGTCTCCCCAGTCAGTCCCCTATAACCACTAGGTTACCTGTCTCCCCAGTCAGTCCTCTATAACAACTAGGTTACCTGTCTCCCCAGTCAGTCATCTATAGCCACTAGGTTACCTGTCTCCCCAGTCAGTCCTCTATAACCACTAGGCTACCTGTCTCCCCAGTCAGTCCTCTATAACCACTAGGTTACCTGTCTCCCCAGTCAGTCCTCTATAATCACTAGGTTACCTGTCTCTCCAGTCAGTCCTCTATAACCACTAGGTTACCTGTCTCCCCAGTCAGTCCTCTATAACCACTATGTTACCTGTTATACAGTCAGTCCTCTTTAACCACCATGTTACCTGTCTCCCCAGTCAGTCCCCTATAACCAATTGGCTACCTGTCTCCCCAGTCAGTCCTCTTTAACCACTAGGTTACCTGTCTCTCCAGTCAGTAGTCTACAACCACTAGGTTACCTGTCTCCCCAGTCAGTCCTCTATAACCACTATGTTGCCTGTCTCTCCAGTCAGTCCTCTATAACCACTAGGCTACCTGTCTCCCCAGTCAGTCCTGTATAACCGATAGGTTACCTGTCTCCCCAGTCAGTCCTCTATAACCACTAGGCTACCTGTCTCCCCAGTCAGTCCTCTATAACCACTAGGCTACCTGTCTCCCCAGTCAGTCCTCTATAACCACCAGGTTACCTGTCTCCCCAGTCAGTCCTCTATAACCGATAGGTTACCTGTCTCCCCAGTCAGTCCTCTATAACCACTAGGCTACCTGTCTCCCCAGTCAGTCCTCTATAACCACCAGGTTACCTGTCTCCCCAGTCAGTCCTCTATAACAACTAGGTTACCTGTCTCTCCAGTCAGTCCTCTATAACCACTAGGCTACCTGTCTCCCCAGTCAGTCCTCTATAACCACTAGGCTACCTGTCTCCCCAGTCAGTCCCCTATAACCACTATGTTACCTGTCTCCCCAGTCAGTCCTCTATAACCACCATGTTACCTGTCTCCCCAGTCAGTCCTCTATAACCACTAGGTTACCTGTCTCCCCAGTCAGTCCTCTATAACCACTAGGTTACCTGTCTCCCCAGTCAGTCCTCTATAACCACTATGTTACCTGTCTCCCCAGTCAGTCCTCTATAACCACCATGTTACCTGTCTCCCCAGTCAGTCCTCTATAACCACTAGGTTACCTGTCTCCCCAGTCAGTCCTCTATAACCACTAGGTTACCTGTCTCCCCAGTCAGTCCTCTATAACCACTATGTTACCTGTCTCCCCAGCCAGTCCTCTACAACCACTAGGTTACCTGTATCCCCAGTCAGTCCTCTATAACCACTATGTTACCTGTTATACAGTCAGTCCTCTTTAACCACTATGTTACCTGTCTCCCCAGTCAGTCCTCTATAACCACTAGGTTACCTGCGTCCCCAGTCAGTCCTCAATAACCACTAGCCTACCTGTCTCCCCAGTCAGTCATCTATAACCACTAGGCTACCTGTCTCCTTAGTCAGTCCTCTATAACCACTAGGTTACCTGTCTCTCCAGTCAGTCCTCTATAACCACTAGGCTACCTGTCTCCTTAGTCAGTCCTCTATAACCACTAGGTTACCTGTCTCCCCAGTCAGTCCTCTATAACCACTATGTTGCCTGTCTCTCCAGTCAGTCCTCTATAACATCTAGGCTACCTGTCTCCCCAGTCAGTCCTCTTTAACCACTAGGTTACCTGTCTCCCCAGTCAGTACTCTATAACCACCATGTTACCTGTCTCCCCAGTCAGTCCTCTATAACCACTAGGTTACCTGTCTCCCCAGTCAGTCCTCTATAACCACCATGTTACCTGTCTCCCCAGTCAGTCCTCTATAACCACTAGGTTACCTGTCTCCCCAGTCAGTCCTCTATAACCACTAGGCTACCTGTCTCCCCAGTCAGTCCTCTATATCCACTATGTTACCTGTCTCCCCAGTCAGTCCTCTATAACAACTAGGTTACCTGTCTCCCCAGTCAGTCCTCTATAACCACTAGGCTACCTGTCTCTCCAGTCATTCCTCTATAACCACTATGTTACATGTCTCCCCAGTCAGTCCTCTATAACCACTAGGCTACCTGTCTCCCCAGTCAGTCCTCTATAACCACTAGGCTACCTGTCTCTCCAGTCAGTAGTCTACAACCACTAGGTTACCTGTATCCCCAGTCAGTCCTCTATAACCACTATGTTGCCTGTCTCTCCAGTCAGTCCTCTACAACCACTATGTTACCTGTCTCCCCAGTCAGTCCTCTATAACCGATAGGTTACCTGTCTCCCCAGTCAGTCCTCTATAACCACTAGGCTACCTGTCTCCCCAGTCAGTCCTCTATAACCACTAGGCTACCTGTCTCCCCAGTCAGTCCTCTATAACCACCAGGTTACCTGTCTCCCCAGTCAGTCCTCTATAACCGATAGGTTACCTGTCTCCCCAGTCAGTCCTCTATAACCACTAGGCTACCTGTCTCCCCAGTCAGTCCTCTATAACCACTAGGCTACCTGTCTCCCCAGTCAGTCCTCTATAACCACCAGGTTACCTGTCTCCCCAGTCAGTCCTCTATAACAACTAGGTTACCTGTCTCCCCAGTCAGTCCTCTATAACCACTAGGCTACCTGTCTCCCCAGTCAGTCCTCTATAACCACCATGTTACCTGTCTCCCCAGTCAGTCCTCTATAACCACTAGGCTACCTGTCTCCCCAGTCAGTCCTCTATAACCACCATGTTACCTGTCTCCCCAGTCAGTCCTCTATAACAACTAGGTTACCTGTCTCCCCAGTCAGTCCTCTATATCCACTATGTTACCTGTCTCCCCAGTCAGTCCTCTATTACCACTATGTTGCCTGTCTCTCCAGTCAGTCCTCTATAACCACTAGGTTACCTGTCTCCCCAGTCAGTCCTCTATTACCACTAGGTTACCTGTCTCTCCAGTCAGTCCTCTATAACCACTAGGCTACCTGTCTCCTTAGTCAGTCCTCTATAACCACTAGGTTACCTGTCTCCCCAGTCAGTCCTCTATAACCACCATGTTACCTGTCTCCCCAGTCAGTCCTCTATAACCACTAGGTTACCTGTCTCCCCAGTCAGTCCCCTATAACCACTAGGCTACCTGTCTCACCAGTCAGTCCTCTATAACCACTAGGTTACCTGTCTCACCAGTCAGTCCTCTATAACCACTAGGTTACCTGTCTCTCCAGTCAGTCCTCTATAACCACTATGTTACCTGTTATACAGTCAGTCCTCTATAACCACTAGGCTACCTGTCTCCCCAGTCAGTCCTCTATAACCACTAGGCTACCTGTCTCCCCAGTCAGTCCTCTATAACCACCATGTTACCTGTCTCCCCAGTCAGTCCCCTATAACCACTAGGCTACCTGTCTCCCCAGTCAGTCCTCTATAACCACTAGGTTACCTGTCTCCCCAGTCAGTCCTCTATAACCACTATGTTACCTGTTATACAGTCAGTCCTCTATAACCACTAGGCTACCTGTCTCCCCAGTCAGTCCCCTATAACCACCATGTTACCTGTCTCCCCAGTCAGTCCTCTATAACCACCATGTTACCTGTCTCCCCAGTCAGTCCTCTATAACCACTAGGCTACCTGTCTCCCCAGTCACTCCCCTATAACCACTAGGCTACCTGTCTCCCCAGTCAGTCCTCTTTAACCACTAGGTTACCTGTCTCCCCAGTCAGTCCTCTATTACCACTATGTTGCCTGTCTCTCCAGTCAGTCCTCTATAACCACTAGGCTACCTGTCTCTCAAGTCAGTCCCCTATAACCACTAGGCTACCTGTCTCCCCAGTCAGTCCTCTATAACCACCATGTTACCTGTCTCCCCAGTCAGTCCTCTATTACCACTATGTTGCCTGTCTCTCCAGTCAGTCCTCTATAACCACTAGGCTACCTGTCTCCCCAGTCAGTCCTCTATAACCACTAGGTTACCTGTCTCCCCAGTCAGTCCTCTATAACCACTTGGTTACCTGTCTCCCCAGTCAGTACTCTATAACCACTAGGTTACCTGTCTCTCCAGTCAGTGTTCAATACTGTGAGTCAGTTCCCTGTCTCTCCAGTCAGTGTTCAATACTGTGAGTCAGTTCCCTGTCTCTCCAGTCAGTGTTCAATACTGTGAGTCAGTTCCCTGACTCCCAAGTCAGTGTTCAATTTTGTGAGTCAGTTCCCTGTCTCTCCAGTCATTGTTCAATACTGTGAGTCAGTTCCCTGACTCCCCAGTCAGTGTTCAATACTGTGAGTCAGTTCCCTGTCTCCCCAGTCAGTGTTCAATACTGTGAGTCAGTTCCCTGACTCCCCAGTCAGTGTTCAATACTGTGAGTCAGTTCCCTGTCTCCCCAGTCAGTGTTCAATACTGTGAGTCAGTTCCCTGTCTCTCCAATCAGTGTTCAATACTGTGAGTCAGTTCCCTGTCTCCCCAGTCAGTGTTCAATACTGTGAGTCAGTTCCCTGACTCCCCAGTCAGTGTTCAATACTGTGAGTCAGTTCCCTGTCTCCCCAGTCAGTGTTCAATACTGTGAGTCAGTTCCCTGTCTCCCCAGTCAGTGTTCAATACTGTGAGTCAGTTCCCTGACTCCCCAGTCAGTGTTCAATACTGTGAGTCAGTTCCCTGTCTCCCCAGTCAGTGTTCAATACTGTGAGTCAGTTCCCTGTCTCTCCAAGTCAGTGTTCAATACTGTGAGTCAGTTCCCTGACTCCCCAGTCAGTGTTCAATACTGTGAGTCAGTTCCCTGTCTCCCCAGTCAGTGTTCAATACTGTGAGTCAGTTCCCTGTCTCCCCAGTCAGTGTTCAATACTGTGAGTCAGTTCCCTGTCTCCCCAGTCAGTGTTCAATACTGTGAGTCAGTTCCCTGTCTCCCCAGTCAGTGTTCAATACTGTGAGTCAGTTCCCTGTCTCTCCAGTCAGTGTTCAATACTGTGAGTCAGTTCCCTGTCTCTCCAGTCAGTGTTCAATACTGTGAGTCAGTTCCCTGTCTCCCCAGTCAGTGTTCAATACTGTGAGTCAGTTCCCTGTCTCTCCAGTCAGTGTTCAATACTGTGAGTCAGTTCCCTGTCTCCCCAGTGAGTGTTCAATACTGTGAGTCAGTTCCCTGTCTCTCCAGTCAGTGTTCAATACTGTGAGTCAGTTCCCTGTCTCCCCAGTCAGTGTTCAATACTGTGAGTCAGTTCCCTGTCTCCCCAGTCAGTGTTCAATACTGTGAGTCAGTTCCCTGTCTCTCCAGTCAGTGTTCAATACTGAGTCAGTTCCCTGTCTCCCCAGTCAGTGTTCAATACTGTGAGTCAGTT
>NW_024061147.1:0-2500 GCF_016432855.1 Salvelinus namaycush
TTATTACAACATGGATTAATTAGACAAAGTTTATCATAAGACATGAACAAAATACATCAGTGAATCCTATTTTCCTGCAACTTTCTGAAACAGTACCAAAGTGTGTGTGTGCGTGCTTCTACATTTTTGTGGCTGTTAGCGATGATGCTAATGATAACCTTCTTCCCCAAAACCTTCTCATTTAAATGTTAACTACAAGTGGACTGACTACCTGGCAGAATGATGTCATTATATCATCAACCCAGAGGCCGTTTGTTTAGCAAAACTCTGCAGTCACACGAGCACTACACAAACATCACTGACCAAACATTTTACATTTCAGTAATTATCCAGAGTGACTTAGTATATTCATCTTTTGATAGCTAGGTGGGACAACCACATCATAGTTAAAGTAAGACTGCTGTCCTAGCTGGGACGCTGGTTGCACCATCGGGGTGCGAGGACAGAGAAGAGCTTGGACTGGGCTGCCCTCCCGTAGGGCTGGAGGAGACCAGAGGTGGCAGAACGGAGGGCTGCGGTTGGGGTGTAGGGTTTGAGCACAGCCTGAAGGTAGGGAAGGGCAGTTCCTCTTGCTTGCCAAAAGGCAAGCACCATGGCCGTGGAGTGGACAGCGGTCTCTTAGTGTAGTGGACAGCGGTCTCTTAGTGTAGTGGACAGCGGTCTCTTAGTGTAGTGGACAGCGGTCTCTTAGTGGAGTGGACAGCGGTCTCTTAGTGTAGTGGACAGCGGTCTCTTAGTGGAGTGGACAGCGGTCTCTTAGTGGAGTGGACAGCGGTCTCTTAGTGTAGTGGACAACGGTCTCTTAGTGTAGTGGACAGCGGTCTCTTAGTGGAGTGGACAGCGGTCTCTTAGTGTAGTGGACAGCGGTCTCTTAGTGTAGTGGACAGCGGTGTCTTAGTGTAGTGGACAGCGGTCTCTTAGTGTAGTGGACAACGGTCTCTTAGTGGAGTGGACAACGGTCTCTTAGTGGAGTGGACAGCGGTCTCTTAGTGGAGTGGACAGCGGTCTCTTAGTGGAGTGGACAGCGGTCTCTTAGTGGAGTGGACAGCGGTCTCTTAGTGGAGTGGACAGCGGTCTCTTAGTGTAGTGGACAGCGGTCTCTTAGTGGAGTGGACAGCGGTCTCTTAGTGGAGTGGACAGCGGTCTCTTAGTGGAGTGGACAGCGGTCTCTTAGTGGAGTGGACAGCGGTCTCTTAGTGGAGTGGACAGCGGTCTCTTAGTGGAGTGGACAGCGGTCTCTTAGTGGAGTGGACAGCGGTCTCTTAGTGGAGTGGACAGCGGTCTCTTAGTGTAGTGGACAGCGGTCTGTTAGTGTAGTGGACAGCGGTCTGTTAGTGTAGTGGACAGCGGTCTCTTAGTGGAGTGGACAGCGGTCTCTTAGTGGAGTGGACAGCGGTCTCTTAGTGGAGTGGACAGCGGTCTCTTAGTGTAGTGGACAACGGTCTCTTAGTGGAGTGGACAGCGGTCTCTTAGTGGAGTGGACAGCGGTCTCTTAGTGGAGTGGACAGCGGTCTCTTAGTGTAGTGGACAGCGGTCTCTTAGTGTAGTGGACAGCGGTCTCTTAGTGTAGTGGACAGCGGTCTCTTAGTGTAGTGGACAGCGGTCTCTTAGTGTAGTGGACAGCGGTCTCTTAGTGTAGTGGACAGCGGTCTCTTAGTGTAGTGGACAGCGGTCTCTTAGTGTAGTGGACAGCGGTCTCTTAGTGTAGTGGACAGCGGTCTCTTAGTGGAGTGGACAGCGGTCTCTTAGTGGAGTGGACAGCGGTCTCTTAGTGGAGTGGACAGCGGTCTCTTAGTGGAGTGGACAGCGGTCTCTTAGTGGAGTGGACAGCGGTCTCTTAGTGGAGTGGACAGCGGTCTCTTAGTGTAGTGGACAGCGGTCTCTTAGTGGAGTGGACAGCGGTCTCTTAGTGGAGTGGACAGCGGTCTCTTAGTGTAGTGGACAGCGGTCTCTTAGTGGAGTGGACAGCGGTCTCTTAGTGGAGTGGACAGCGGTCTCTTAGTGGAGTGGACAGCGGTCTCTTAGTGGAGTGGACAGCGGTCTCTTAGTGGAGTGGACAGCGGTCTCTTAGTGGAGTGGACAGCGGTCTCTTAGTGGAGTGGACAGCGGTCTCTTAGTGGAGTGGACAGCGGTCTCTTAGTGGAGTGGACAGCGGTCTCTTAGTGGAGTGGACAGCGGTCTCTTAGTGGAGTGGACAGCGGTCTCTTAGTGGAGTGGACAGCGGTCTCTTAGTGGAGTGGACAGCGGTCTCTTAGTGGAGTGGACAGCGGTCTCTTAGTGGAGTGGACAGCGGTCTCTTAGTGGAGTGGACAGCGGTCTCTTAGTGGAGTGGACAGCGGTCTCTTAGTGGAGTGGACAGCGGTCTCTTAGTGGAGTGGACAGCGGTCTCTTAGTGGAGTGGACAGCGGTCTCTTAGTGGAGTGGACAGCGGTCTCTTAGTGGAGTGGACAGCGGTGTCTTAGTGGAGAGGACAGCGGTGTCTTAGTGGAGTGGACAGCGG
>NW_024061147.1:7500-75000 GCF_016432855.1 Salvelinus namaycush
GAGGTAAAGGCGGAGAGGGAGAGGTAAAGGCGGAGAGGGAGAGGTAAAGGCGGAGAGGTGGGGTAAAGGCGGAGAGGTGGGGTAAAGGCGGAGAGGTGGGGTAAAGGCGGAGAGGTGGGGTAAAGGCGGAGAGGTGGGGTAAAGGCGGAGAGGTGGGGTAAAGGCGGAGAGGTGGGGTAAAGGCGGAGAGGTGGGGTAAAGGCGGAGAGGTGGGGTAAAGGCGGAGAGGGAGAGGTGGGGTAAAGGCGGAGAGGGAGAGGTGGGGTAAAGGCGGAGAGGGAGAGGTGGGGTAAAGGCGGAGGTGGGGTCGAGAGGGAGAGGTGGGGTCGAGAGGGAGAGGTGGGGTCGAGAGGGAGAGGTGGGGTAGAGAGGGAGAGGTGGGGTAGAGAGGGAGAGGTGGGGCTAAGACTGAGACAGAGAGAGAGGTGGGGAGAGATAGGAGTGTGAACAAATGAAACATGGAAGGAGAGATGGAGGAAGAAGTGAGGAGAGATGGAGGAAATGAAAAGTGAGAGGTGACACTGGGTGAGAAGGAGAGGGGAGGACAGATGGTGAGAGGGGAGGACAGATGGTGAGAGGACAGATGGTGAGAGGACAGATGGTGAGAGGACAGATGGTGAGAGGACAGATGGTGAGAGGACAGATGGTGAGAGGACAGATGGTGAGAGGGGAGGACAGATGGTGAGAGGGGAGGACAGACGGTGAGAGGGGAGGACAGACGGTGAGCGGGGAGTACAGACGGTGAGAGGGGAGGACAGACGGTGAGAAGGAGAGGGGAGGACAGACGGTGAGAAGGAGAGGGGAGGACAGACGGTGAGAAGGAGAGGGGAGGACAGACGGTGAGAAGGAGAGGGGAGGACAGACGGTGAGAAGGAGAGGGGAGGACAGACGGTGAGAAGGAGAGGGGAGGACAGACGGTGAGAAGGAGAGGGGAGGACAGACGGTGAGAAGGAGAGGGGAGGACAGACGGTGAGAAGGGTAGGGGAGGACAGACGGTGAGAAGGAGAGGGGAGGACAGACGGTGAGAAGGAGAGGGGAGGACAGACGGTGAGAAGGAGAGGGGAGGACAGACGGTGAGAAGGAGAGGGGAGGACAGACGGTGAGAAGGAGAGGGGAGGACAGACGGTGAGAAGGAGAGGGGAGGACAGACGGTGAGAAGGAGAGGGGAGGACAGACGGTGAGAAGGAGAGGGGAGGACAGACGGTGAGAAGGAGAGGGGAGGACAGACGGTGAGAAGGAGAGGGGAGGACAGAAGGTGAGAAGGAGAGGGGAGGACAGATGGTGAGAAGGAGAGGGGAGGACAGATGGTGAGAAGGAGAGGGGAGGACAGATGGTGAGAAGGAGAGGGGAGGACAGATGGTGAGAAGGAGAGGGGAGGACAGAGGAAAGTTGCTTGGGTTTTGATTTGGATAGAGGGAGCGAGAAAGCGACAGTGAGATTGAACCAGGAGAGATGGAGAGACTGAAAAGAGATCTCTCTATTAAAACAGACAAATGGCATTTACATTTACAGTTAGTGAGTCATTTAGCAGACGCTCTGATCCAGAGAGACTTACAGTTAGTGAGTCATTTAGCAGACGCTCTGATCCAGAGAGACTTACAGTTAGTGAGTCATTTAGCAGACGCTCTGATCTAGAGAGACTTACAGTTAGTGAGTCATTTAGCAGACACTCTGATCCAGAGAGACTTACAGTTAGTGAGTCATTTAGCAGACACTCTGATCCAGAGAGACTTACAGTTAGTGAGTCATTTAGCAGACACTCTGATCCAGAGAGACTTACAGTTAGTGAGTCATTTAGCAGACGCTCTGATCCAGAGAGACTTCTAGTTAGTGAGTCATTTAGCAGACGCTCTGATCCAGAGAGACTTACAGTTAGTGAGTCATTTAGCAGACGCTCTGATCCAGAGAGACTTACAGTTAGTGAGTCATTTAGCAGACGCTCTGATCCAGAGAGACTTACAGTTAGTGAGTCATTTAGCAGACGCTCTGATCCAGAGAGACTTACAGTTAGTGAGTCATTTAGCAGACGCTCTGATCCAGAGAGACTTACAGTTAGTGAGTCATTTAGCAGACGCTCTGACCCAGAGAGACGTACAGTTAGTGAGTCATTTAGCAGACGCTCTGATCCAGAGAGACGTACAGTTAGTGAGTCATTTAGCAGACGCTCTGACCCAGAGAGACGTACAGTTAGTGAGTCATTTAGCAGACGCTCTGATCCAGAGAGACGTACAGTTAGTGAGTCATTTAGCAGACACTCTGATCCAGAGAGACTTACAGTTAGTGAGTCATTTAGCAGACGCTCTGATCCAGAGAGACTTACAGTTAGTGAGTCATTTAGCAGACGCTCTGATCCAGAGAGACTTACAGTTAGTGAGTCATTTAGCAGACGCTCTGATCCAGAGAGACTTACAGTTAGTGAGTCATTTAGCAGACACTCTGACCCAGAGAGACGTACAGTTAGTGAGTCATTTAGCAGACGCTCTGATCCAGAGAGACTTACAGTTAGTAAGTCATTTAGCAGACGCTCTGATCCAGAGAGACGTACAGTTAGTGAGTCATTTAGCAGACGCTCTGACCCAGAGAGACTTACAGTTAGTGAGTCATTTAGCAGACGCTCTGATCCAGAGAGACGTACCGTTAGTGAGTCATTTAGCAGACGCTCTGACCCAGAGAGACGTACAGTTAGTGAGTCATTTAGCAGACGCTCTGATCCAGAGAGACGTACAGTTAGTGAGTCATTTAGCAGACACTCTGATCCAGAGAGACTTACAGGAGCGACGAGGGTTAAGTGCTTTGCTCAAAGGCACACTGACAGATGTTCTTATCTAGGCTGTTTGGGGATTCAAAAGAGCCCAATGCTCTTAACTGCTAGGCTTCCTGTCATGAGCAAATCTGGGATCTGTTTTGACATCCTGGATTTAGTTAGTTAGGATAACCCAATGTCATGTGTAAACAAAAGTAAGAAGAGCAGATCTGGGGTCAGTTTTGACATCCTGGATTTAGTTAGTTAGGATAACCCAATGTCATGTGTAAACAAAAGTAAGAAGAGCAGATCTGGGGTCAGTTTTTACCTTCTAATGGTTAAGGTCTGAAAGCAGTCAGTCAGGGAATTTCTATATGGGTTTATATATATACTCAAATTACAGTATGCCAATGACTTAATTAGACGCTTTGGAGAATGACTGTGGGGGAATGCTGGGAAACGTTGCTGTGTGGTATGTGCGTGCGCCTGATTGGTTCTTTACGATGTCTTCTTCAAAAGAGATGTCTGCCTCCCCAATCTCTGTGTGACACCACACTAGACAGATTATCAAGGCTAGAATTACATTGACCACAGTGAACACACACACACACACACACACACACACACACACACACACACACACACACACACACACACACACACACACACAAGTCAAAAAGTCAACTGTAAATCATCTCTCCTCTCTCTTTCTCTCTCTCTCTCCTCTCCCCTCTCTCTCTCCCTTTAGGAGGGTACTAGAGGAGGCTCCTCTGATGACTAAAGCTCTGAGAGAATCTCAGATGAAGGATAAGATGGACAGATACCCCCGAGTGAGTTGTGTGGGTGGATGTGTGTTCGCCCGTGTGTGTGTCAGATACCCTTGAATTTCTCCTACATTTGCATGGAATCGAACACTAACCTGGAGGTGGATGCCAATAGTGGTCCTAAATCTGTTACTACGGTAACATTAACAATATAATAATGTGTGTGTGTGTCCAGGTAGTTCTGAGGGTCCAGTTCCCTGACAGACGTGTTCTACAGGGATTCTTCAGACCTCTAGAGACAGGTAGATCTTTCTCTCTCCCTCTATCCTTCAATCTCTCTTCCTCTCTCCCTCTCTTTCTCTATCTCTCAATCTCTCGCTCTTCCTCTCTCCCTCTCTCTGTCTCCTGTTATTAGTAACTCTGTGTTGACTCTAGAGGCAGGTAGTTGATATCTATCTGACATTAGAGTCAAACTGGAACTGATGTGATGGAATAACCAGGTGGTTTTCAACTGTCCGTCCAGTTGCTGCTCTGAGGCACTTTGTGAAGATCCACCTGCAGGACCCCCAACTACCCTTCTACCTGTGTGAGTATCGTTACTCTCTCCGTCTCTCTCTCTCTCGCTCCATCTCTCTCAATCAACTTTATACTGAACACAAATATAAAAGTTACATGCAACAATTTAAATGATTCTAATGAATTACAGTTCATATAAGGAAATCATTCAATTGAAATACATTTTAGGCCCCAATCTGTGGATTTCAGTCAGCACACTCCCTCCACTTGAGACTTCTGTGGCGTTGTGTTGTGTGACAGACCTGCACATTGTAGAGTGGTCTTTTATGTGTAATGATCATGCTGTTTAATCAGCTTCTTGATAGGCCACACCTGTCAGGTGGATGGATTATCTTGGCAGAGGAGAAATGCTCACTAACAGGGATGTAAACACATTATTGCAAAACAGTTTAGAGAAATACGCTTTTTGTGCGTATGGAACATTTTTGGGATATTTTATTTCAGCTCATGAAACATAGGGCCAATACTACATGTTGTGTTTTACGGGGACCGCCAGGAGTCCTGAGGCATGGCCCTAGAGCTCAGGTCCTCAGGGGGGAGGGACGGGGACCGCCAGGAGTCCTGAGGCATGGCCTTAGAGCTCAGGTCCTCAGGGGGGAGGGACGGGGACCGCCAGGAGTCCTGAGGCATGGCCTTAGAGCTCAGGTCCTCAGGGGGGAGGGACGGGGACCGCCAGGAGTCCTGAGGCATGGCCTTAGAGCTCAGGTCCTCAGGGCGAGGGATGGGGGGAGAGAGGGAGATTAGAATCTCTCCATCTCTCTCTCTCATTTTGGATATAAAATTATCCTTTCCTCTCTTCCAGTCATTGCTCCTCCTAAAACCATTCTGGAGGACCCAACAGCCACCCTCTTCCAGGTAAGGTTCCTGTCACATATCCCCCCCCACAGGAATGAAATTGGACTGGTAAACTTTGTTTATTGTTGCTCCAAGCAGTGTAAAGTATTAATTAGGGTTCTAGTGGGTTTGAAACAGCATGGAGACGTCACATGAACCTTACACAATAACAACACAACACAAGGAATTCTCATGTGCTTTAGAAAAATAAATGTCTCTCTCTCTGTGTCCATTTTCTGCCCTACTGACCTTCACCACTGTTTGATCTGGGGTGAGGAGAGAGAGAGAGACGGGGGGGGTGAGTGAAGGGGGGGCAGTGTCTGATGTGTGAGGTTGCAAGGGTTAGATTCACAGGGAGTGTAGAGATTGCCATGATTACACCCTTAGAAGTACACACCAGTCTGGAGAGATATTCTGGAGCCATCACACACACAGACAATCTTCAATCACTTTGTGTCATGTCACAGAAGGAATGTTTCCCATCCCAACATCCCTTTGATAGCAGCCCTCCCCTCTATCTCCCCCCGGCCTATTGAGACGTCCAGTGCCAAAGGGAGCATGTTGTGCCCAGGGAGAGAGAGGTGGAATGTCTGTTATCCCATTGCTACACATTGTTTCTTGTTCAGTCTCTAATAATAGTCATTAACAGCTCTGTCCATAATAGAAACCAGAGGGACTAGAGAGAGGAGGGAGAGAGAGGACAGAGGGGAGAGGGAGAGAGAGGGAGGGAGGGAGAGGGAGGGAGGGAGGGAGAGAGAGGACAGAGGGGAGAGAGAGGACAGAGGGGAGAGAGAGGACAGAGGGGAGAGAGAGGACAGAGGGGAGAGAGAGGACAGAGGGGAGAGAGAGAGAGAGGGAGGGAGGGAGAGGGAGGGAGGGAGGGAGAGAGAGGACAGAGGGGAGAGAGAGGACAGAGGGGAGAGAGAGGACAGAGGGGAGAGAGGGAGAGATGGAGGGGGAGGGAGAGAGAGGGAGGAGGGAGAGAGAGGACAGAGGGGAGAGGGGTAGAGAGAGGACAGAGGGGGGAGGGGTAGAGAAAGGACAGAGGGGGGAGGGGTAGAGAGAGGGGAAAGGGGTAGAGAGAGGACAGAGGGGGAAGGGGTAGAGAGAGGGGAAAGGGGTAGAGAGAGGACAGAGGGGGGAGGGGTAGAGAGAGGGGAAAGGGGTAGAGAGAGGACAGAGGGGAAAGGGGTAGAGAGAGGACAGAGGGGGGAGGGGTAGAGAGAGGGGAAAGGGGTAGAGAGAGGACAGAGGGGGGAGGGAAAAGGGGTAGATAGAGGGAGATGGACAGGGGGGGTAGAGAGAGGACAGAGGGAGGAGGAGGCGAGAGAGGACAGGAGAGAGGGGTAGAGAGAGGACAGAGGGAGGAGGCAAGAGGACAGGGAGGAGGCAAGAGGACGGGGAGGATGGAGGGGAGATGGGTAGAGAGAGGACAGGGGGAGGATGGAGGGGAGATGGGTAGAGAGAGAACAGGGAGGGGTAGAGAGAGGGGAAAGGGGTAGAGAGAGGACAGAGGGGAAAGGGGTAGAGAGAGGACAGAGGGGGGAGGGGTAGAGAGAGGGGAAAGGGGTAGAGAGAGGACAGAGGGGGGAGGGAAAAGGGGTAGATAGAGGGAGATGGACAGGGGGGGTAGAGAGAGGACAGAGGGAGGAGGAGGCGAGAGAGGACAGGAGAGAGGGGTAGAGAGAGGACAGAGGGGGTAGAGAGAGGACAGAGGGAGGAGGCAAGAGGACGGGGAGGATGGAGGGGAGATGGGTAGAGAGAGGACAGGGGGAGGATGGAGGGGAGATGGGTAGAGAGAGGACGGGGGGAGGATGGAGGGGAGATGGGTAGAGAGAGGACGGGGGGAGGATGGAGGGGAGATGGGTAGAGAGAGGACAGGGGGAGGATGGAGGGGAGATGGGTAGAGAGAGGACGGGGGGAGGATGGAGGGGAGATGGGTAGAGAGAGGACAGGGGGAGGATGGAGGGGAAAGGGGTAGAGAGAGGACAGAGGGGGAAGGGGTAGAGAGAGGGGAAAGGGGTAGAGAGAGGACAGAGGGGGGAGGGGTAGAGAGAGGGGAAAGGGGTAGAGAGAGGACAGAGGGGGGAGGGAAAAGGGGTAGATAGAGGGAGATGGACAGGGGGGGTAGAGAGAGGACAGAGGGAGGAGGAGGCGAGAGAGGACAGGAGAGAGGGGTAGAGAGAGGACAGAGGGGGTAGAGAGAGGACAGAGGGAGGAGGCAAGAGGACGGGGAGGATGGAGGGGAGATGGGTAGAGAGAGGACAGGGGGAGGATGGAGGGGAAAGGGGTAGAGAGAGGACAGAGGGGGGAGGGGTAGAGAGAGGGGAAAGGGGTAGAGAGAGGACAGAGGGGAAAGGGGTAGAGAGAGGACAGAGGGGGGAGGGGTAGAGAGAGGGGAAAGGGGTAGAGAGAGGACAGAGGGGGGAGGGAAAAGGGGTAGATAGAGGGAGATGGACAGGGGGGGTAGAGAGAGGACAGAGGGAGGAGGAAGAGAGAGGACAGGAGAGAGGGGGAGAGAGAGGACAGAGGGAGGAGGAAGAGAGAGGACAGAGGGAGGAGGCAAGAGGACGGGGAGGATGGAGGGGAGATGGGTAGAGAGAGGACAGGGGGAGGATGGAGGGGAGATGGGTAGAGAGAGGACGGGGGGAGGATGGAGGGGAGATGGGTAGAGAGAGGACGGGGGGAGGATGGAGGGGAGATGGGTAGAGAGAGGACAGGGGGAGGATGGAGGGGAGATGGGTAGAGAGAGGACGGGGGGAGGATGGAGGGGAGATGGGTAGAGAGAGGACAGGGGGAGGATGGAGGGGAGATGGGTAGAGAGAGGACAGGGGGAGGATGGAGGGGAGATGGGTAGAGAGGGGACAGGGGGAGGATGGAGGGGAGATGGGTAGAGAGAGGACAGGGGGAGGATGGAGGGGAGATGGGTAGAGAGAGGACAGGGGGAGGATGGAGGGGAGATGGGTAGAGAGAGGACGGGGGAGGATGGAGGGGAGATGGGTAGAGAGAGGACGAGGAGGATGGAGGGGAGATGGGTAGAGAGAGGACGAGGAGGGGTAGAGAAGGTTTTGGGGCTGTGTCTATCCTCAGCAGACAGCACTAGAGGTGTTTTTAACGGTCTGTCTACATCTCTCAGGTAAACAGTAGAGTCAGAATAATAACTTAACTCTGTCTGTTTTCACCCTGTAATCACCAGTCTGTCAGCCATTACAGCCATCAGCACCATTTAAACGTCACTTTAAGGGGTTGTGATTCAGGGGTTTTGTTTGGCTCGCGTGGTGAAGGTGTTTTCCCAACCGCTGGATGAGCCTTCAGTTAGTGGTTGACTTCAAACTGGACTGTGTGCCGCCATGTTTGGTGACGGTGAAGAATGTGTTAGCGTCTCTCTCCTTCTCTGTCCAGGCTGACCTGTTCCCTGCTGCCCTGGTCTACTTTGGCTCTGACGCCAAGACAGGTCCGTCTCCCTTTACCTCGGTTTGATTTAATCATGTTGACTTGGATTAGCTGGTTCTGATGTGTTCTCTCTCCACAGATAGTTACTTAGAGAGACTTCTCCTGGATTCCAGTGTCTCGGCCCTACAAGCAGACGAGGCCATTGCTGGGTCAGTCTACTATTGACATTTAACAACCAAACAACAACATTCTATTTGTGCGTGAGAAGGAGAGCATCCGAAAAGCCTGTTGGTGGAACTGCCCCATCGTCTTGGCAACACGGCTCAGCTGTGTATCCCCGGGCGACGGCTCTATTTTCCTGTCACAGCGCTGTCATCATCGGAATCCCTTTGAAGGGTTCCGGCCAAACGCACGAACACACACCCCCCCTTCCTCTAAAGATAGAGCCATTTCCCCAAACTGACCCCCACCTGTTGCCCTCTCCACCATCAGTGGAGGACACACACACCCCTCCTCCCCCTTCCTCTAAAGATAGAGCCATTTCCCCAAACTGACCCCCACCTGTTGCCCTCTCCACCATCAGTGGAGGACACACACACCTCATTAACCCATCTCCCCCTTTCATCCATCCACACCCCTCTCTACCGCTCCCCACCTCTCTCTCCTCCGGTCACTAATTCCACTGTTAGCTTCAAAGGGGATGCCAGGGCACCTTCTACCTCTCCCCTACTTCTGTGAGGGAGGGCGAGAGAGAGAGGGGGATTGGGAAAGGGGGGTAAGAGAGAGAGATATTGACATAGTGGAGGGAAAGAGAGAGAAAGGGGGTTAAGAGAGAGAGAGATTGACATAGTGGAGGGAAAGAGAGAGAGAGGAAAACAGAGAGAGACGTTTAAGTTATTAATAATGTGGCACCCGGGTCAAAGGTGAAATGTTGTTCTGTCAGGAGAGGATGTGTTTGTTCCATCTCCTGGACAGGAAGTCATGCGATAGTGGTGTCATGACCTTTCCTAACCTCTGAGGTCACTAGTCCTGGCCACATGAAAGAGCCTGAACCCCCTGGGACACACACTCCACTTCCCAAACACGTCCCCTGCCCTGAACCCCCTGGGGGACACACACTCCACTTCCCAAACACGTCCCCTGCCCTGAACCCCCTGGGACACACACTCCACTTCCCAAACACATCCCCTGCCCTGAACCCCCTGGGACACACACTCCACTTCCCCTGTCCTGAACCCCCTGGGACACACACTCCACTTCCCAAACACGTCCCCTGCCCTGAACCCCCTGGGACACACACTCCACTTCCCAAACACGTCCCCTGTCCTGAACCCCCTGGGACACACACTCCACTTCCCAAACACGTCCCCTGTCCTGAACCCCCTGGGGGACACACACCACTTCCCCTGTCCTGAACCTCCTGGGACACACACTCCACTTCCCAAACACGTCCCCTGCCCTGAACCCCCTGGGACACACGCTCCACTTCCCAAACACGTCCCCTGCCCTGAACCCCCTGGGACACACGCTCCACTTCCCAAACACGTCCCCTGCCCTGAACCCCCTGGGGGACACACACCACTTCCCCTGTCCTGAACCTCCTGGGACACACACTCCACTTCCCAAACACGTCCCCTGCCCTGAACCCCCTGGGACACACGCTCCACTTCCCAAACACGTCCCCTGCCCTGAACCCCCTGGGACACACGCTCCACTTCCCAAACACGTCCCCTGCCCTGAACCCCCTGGGGGACACGCTCCACTTCCCAAATACGTCCCCTGCCCTGAACCCCCTGGGGGACACACTCCACTTCCCAAACACGTCCCCTGCCCCATCTGGAGAATACAGAAATGTCTTTCCATGAGTTGGGGGTCTAGAGAGAGAATTTAAAGTACAGGAAGTGTGTGTGTGTTCAGAATACACATCTGATGAAATTCTGTGGACTGAATTCTCTTTCCTCCCCTCATCCCTTTCTCTCTCCCTTCATCCCTCACCCTCTCTCTCTCCCCCCTCTCTCCCCCCCTCTCTCAGCTGTATGCCCAGGTCTTCGCCCCCCTCCTCCTCCTTCTCTTCCATGGTAACAGAGGAGCCCCTTCCAGACCCCCCCACGGGGACCAGGGAGATTGAGGAGGAGGAGGAGGACCCTAACACACACAGCCAGGCCCACAAACCAGTCAGGACGGACACCGGCAAGGTCCCCAAGTGGCTCAAACTGCCAGGTACACTACCAATCAGACCTGTTGAAGGGTTAAAGGGGTAGGTCACTCTAAAATGACCTACTATTACCTAACTGATAAAGGGAGCATCAGCAATTTTCCGTCATTGTTAAAGAGTGTGACAGATAGGCATCATCTAATTCCACCAGGACGGCAGGAAGCCTCGAGGTCAGAGCGTTGGGCCAGTAGCCAAAAGGTGGCTGGTTCATAATCCTGGAGCCGACACGGTGAAAACTCTGCCGTTGTGCCCCTGAGCAAGGCACGTAACCCCCGCTTACTCTGGATGTCTCAGGGGGAGTTAGGATATGCTACAAACACATTAACCAATCCACACAACTACACACAACTACACACCACAAGTGTGAAACAGGACAATTATAAGCACCTACCAAATGATTATAATTGTTTTAAAGGGGGAGTTCATCCTAAAACTAATGGATTGGCAATTCCTAGTTCATCTGTTCAGTGTCCTATGTTCTGAGACGTTGCAGTTTCCCTCTTCAGCATGCTGACCCTGTTTACACTGACATAGTGTTACCACGCTGGTGGACGACGTTACCACGCTGGTGGACGACGTTACCACGCTGGTGGACAGTGTTACCACGCTGGTGGACAGTGTTACCACGCTGGTGGACGACGTTACCACGTTACCACGCTGGTGGACGACGTTACCACGCTGGTGGACGACGTTACCACGCTGGTGGACGATGTTACCACGCTACCACGCTGGTGGACGATGTTACCACGCTGGTGGACGACGTTACCACGCTACCACGCTGGTGGACGACGTTACCACGCTACCACGCTGGTGGACGATGTTACCACGCTGGTGGACGACGTTACCACGCTACCACGCTGGTGGACGACGTTACCACGCTACCACGCTGGTGGACGATGTTACCACGCTACCACGCTGGTGGACCACGCTGGTGGGCGACGTTACCACGCTGGTGGACGACGTTACCACGCTGGTGGACGACGTTACCACGCTGGTGGACGACGTTACCACGCTGGTGGACGACGTTACCACGCTGGTGGACGACGTTACCACGCTGGTGGACGACGCTACCACGCTGGTGGACGACGTTACCACGCTACCACGCTGGTGGACGATGTTACCACGCTACCACGCTGGTGGACGATGTTACCACGCTGGTGGACGACATTACCACGCTACCACGCTGGTGGACGACGTTACCACGCTACCACGCTGGTGGACGACGTTACCACGCTACCACGCTGGTGGACCACGCTGGTGGACGACGTTACCACGCTGGTGGACGACGTTACCACGCTACCACGCTGGTGGACGATGTTACCACGCTACCACGCTGGTGGACGATGTTACCACGCTGGTGGACGACGTTACCACGCTACCACGCTGGTGGACGACGTTACCACGCTACCACGCTGGTGGACGATGTTACCACGCTGGTGGACGACATTACCACGCTACCACGCTGGTGGACGACGTTACCACGCTACCACGCTGGTGGACGACGTTACCACGCTGGTGGACGACGCTACCACGCTGGTGGACGACGCTACCACGCTGGTGGACGACGCTACCACGCTGGTGGACGACGCTACCACGCTACCACGCTGGTGGACGACGTTACCACGCTACCACACTGGTGGATGACGTTACCACGCTACCACGCTGGTGGACGACGTTACCACGCTGGTGGACGACGTTACCACGCTACCACGCTGGTGGACGACGTTACCACGCTGGTGGACGACGTTACTACGCTGGTGGACAACGTTACCGCGCTACCACGCTGGTGGACGACGTTACCACGCTACCATGCTGGTGGACGACGTTACCACGCTGGTGGACGACGCTACCACGCTACCACACTGGTGGACGACGTTACCACGCTACCATGCTGGTGGACGACGTTACCACGCTGGTGGACGATGTTACCACGCTGGTGGACGACGCTACCACGCTACCACGCTGGTGGACGACGCTACCACGCTACCACACTGGTGGACGACGTTACCACGCTACCACGCTGGTGGACGACATTACCACGCTGGTGGACGACGTTACCACGCTGGTGGACGACGTTACCACGCTACCACGCTGGTGGACGATGTTACCACGCTACCACGCTGGTGGACGATGTTACCACGCTGGTGGACGACATTACCACGCTACCACGCTGGTGGACGACGCTACCACGCTGGTGGACGATGTTACCACGCTACCACGCTGGTGGACCACGCTGGTGGACGACGTTACCACGCTACCACGCTGGTGGACCACGCTGGTGGACGACGTTACCACGCTGGTGGACGACGTTACCACGCTACCACGCTGGTGGACGATGTTACCACGCTACCACGCTGGTGGACGATGTTACCACGCTGGTGGACGACATTACCACGCTACCACGCTGGTGGACGACGTTACCACGCTACCACGCTGGTGGACGACGTTACCACGCTGGTGGACGACGTTACCACGCTGGTGGACGACGTTACCACGCTGGTGGACGACGCTACCACGCTGGTGGACGACGCTACCACGCTGGTGGACGACGCTACCACGCTGGTGGACGACGTTACCACGCTACCACGCTGGTGGACGACGTTACCACGCTACCACACTGGTGGATGACGTTACCACGCTACCACGCTGGTTGACGACGTTACCACGCTGGTGGACGACGTTACCACGCTGGTGGACCACGCTACCACGCTGGTGGATGACGTTACCACGCTGGTGGACGACGTTACTACGCTGGTGGACGACGTTACCGCGCTACCACGCTGGTGGACGACGTTACCACGCTACCACGCTGGTGGACGACGCTACCACGCTGGTGGACGACGCTACCACGCTACCACACTGGTGGACGACGTTACCACGCTGGTGGACGACGTTACCACGCTACCACGCTGGTGGACGACATTACCACGCTACCACGCTGGTGGACGACGTTACCACGCTACCACGCTGGTGGACGACGTTACCACGCTACCACGCTGGTGGACGACGTTACCACGCTGGTGGACGATGTTACCACGCTGGTGGACGACGTTACCACGCTACCACGCTGGTGGACGACGTTACCACGCTACCACGCTGGTGGACGATGTTACCACGCTACCACGCTGGTGGACGACGTTACCACGCTACCACGCTGGTGGACGACGTTACCACGCTACCACGCTGGTGGACGACGTTACCACGCTGGTGGACGATGTTACCACGCTGGTGGGCGACATGATTATTCACATCCAACGTGTGATATGGACGTCGGTGATATATAATGTTGCAAGAGGCTGTGATGTTCTCCTTTATTTGACCCTTCATTAATAAAACTCGACCACACTACCTCTAATGAGATGCACTGGACTCCGTTCACTCGGCACAGAAGATGCTGACCAATCACAAGCGGGCTCTCTCACTCTCTGCATGGCATACACATGCTGGCCAATCACAAGGGTCCCCTGCTTAAAGCGCCCAGTTAGATGCTGGTGAGGAGAGGGAGGGCTTTACCAAAGACCGTACAGTGGGAGAAACTATGGGGCTTTACCAAAGACAGTACAGTAGGAGAAACTTGGGCTTTACCAAAGACAGTACAGTAGGAGAAACTCTGGGGCTTTACCAAAGACAGTACAGTAGGAGAAACTCTGGGGCTTTACCAAAGACAGTACAGTGGGAGAAACTGGGGCTTTACCAAAGACAGTACAGTAGGAGAAACTCTGGGGCTTTACCAAAGACAGTACAGTAGGAGAAACTCTGGGGCTTTACCAAAGACAGTACAGTGGGAGAAACTGGGGCTTTACCAAAGACAGTACAGTGGGAGAAACTCTGGGGCTTTGCCAAAGACAGTACAGTAGGAGAAACTCTGGGGCTTTACCAAAGACAGTACAGTGGGAGAAACTCTGGGGCTTTACCAAAGACAGTACAGTGGGAGAAACTGGGGCTTTACCAAAGACAGTACAGTAGGAGAAACTGGGGCTTTACCAAAGACAGTACAGTAGGAGAAACTGGGGCTTTACCAAAGACAGTACAGTGGGAGAAACTCTGGGGATTTACCAAAGACAGTACAGTGGGAGAAACTGGGGCTTTACCAAAGACAGTACAGTGGGAGAAACTCTGGGGCTTTGCCAAAGACAGTACAGTAGGAGAAACTCTGGGGCTTTACCAAAGACAGTACAGTGGGAGAAACTCTGGGGCTTTACCAAAGACAGTACAGTGGGAGAAACTGGGGCTTTACCAAAGACAGTACAGTAGGAGAAACTGGGGCTTTACCAAAGACAGTACAGTAGGAGAAACTGGGGCTTTACCAAAGACAGTACAGTGGGAGAAACTCTGGGGCTTTACCAAAGACAGTACAGTGGGAGAAACTCTGGGGCTTTACCAAAGACAGTACAGTGGGAGAAACTGGGGCTTTACCAAAGACAGTACAGTGGGAGAAACTCTGGGGCTTTACCAAAGACAGTACAGTGGGAGAAACTGGGGCTTTACCAAAGACAGTACAGTGGGAGAAACTCTGGGGCTTTACCAAAGACAGTACAGTGGGAGAAACTCTGGGGCTTTACCAAAGACAGTACAGTGGGAGAAACTCTGGGGCTTTACCAAAGACAGTACAGTGGGAGAAACTCTGGGGCTTTACCAAAGACAGTACAGTGGGAGAAACTGGGGCTTTACCAAAGACAGTACAGTGGGAGAAACTGGGGCTTTACCAAAGACAGTACAGTGGGAGAAACTCTGGGGCTTTACCAAAGACAGTACAGTGGGAGAAACTGGGGCTTTACCAAAGACAGTACAGTGGGAGAAACTCTGGGGCTTTACCAAAGACAGTACAGTAGGAGAAACTGGGGCTTTACCAAAGACAGTACAGTAGGAGAAACTGGGGCTTTACCAAAGACAGTACAGTGGGAGAAACTCTGGGGCTTTACCAAAGACAGTACAGTGGGAGAAACTGGGGCTTTACCAAAGACAGTACAGTGGGAGAAACTCTGGGGCTTTACCAAAGACAGTACAGTGGGAGAAACTCTGGGGCTTTACCAAAGACAGTACAGTGGGAGAAACTGGGGCTTTACCAAAGACAGTACAGTAGGAGAAACTGGGGCTTTACCAAAGACAGTACAGTGGGAGAAACTCTGGGGCTTTACCAAAGACAGTACAGTGGGAGAAACTCTGGGGCTTTACCAAAGACAGTACAGTGGGAGAAACTCTGGGGCTTTACCAAAGACAGTACAGTGGGAAAAACTGGGGCTTTACCAAAGACAGTACAGTGGGAGAAACTGGGGCTTTACCAAAGACAGTACAGTAGGAGAAACTGGGGCTTTACCAAAGACAGTACAGTGGGAGAAACTGGGGCTTTACCAAAGACAGTACAGTGGGAGAAACTGGGGCTTTACCAAAGACAGTACAGTGGGAGAAACTGGGGCTTTACCAAAGACAGTACAGTGGGAGAAACTGGGGCTTTACCAAAGACAGTACAGTGGGAAAAACTGGGGCTTTACCAAAGACAGTACAGTGGGAGAAACTGGGGCTTTACCAAAGACAGTACAGTAGGAGAAACTGGGGCTTTACCAAAGACAGTACAGTGGGAGAAACTGGGGCTTTACCAAAGACAGTACAGTGGGAGAAACTGGGGCTTTACCTCAGTGTGTTGGAAACATGAGTGCTGCTAGTGCTAACGAGAACGACGGTTTGTTGCCAAAGAAGGACGCAGTATTTCGGCGCGGCTTCAGCGGTGTGGCAGTATTTCGGCTACAGGCAAACCGATGTCAACCAAATGCATGTGTTGTGCCAAAGTGCCTCAGAGTTGTAGTGACAACAAGCGGCAACACGACATGTGTATTAAATCATTAGAAGAATATCCCCTACTTTACGACGATTGCATGGAAAACAACTAAAAACACCTGACAGCAGCCAAGCCCCTCGGCCACAACCAGACACTTACGTTAAACAGGCAGCCTATTTCTCCAGAGTCACCATCCCAACACTGTAGAACAGAGTTACGGGAGAAGTTGAAACCCGTGTGGCTCAGTTGGTAGAGCATGGCGCTTGCAACGCCAGGGTTGTGGGTTCATTCCCCACGGGGGGACCAGGATGAATATGTATGAACTTTCCAATTTGTAAGTCGCTCTGGATAAGAGCGTCTGCTAAATGACTTAAATGTAAATGTAATGTAAATGAAACATGACGTGTTGAATGACTGGATCAGACTGTTTTATACACAAGCTGCTCCTTGCAGTCGCTAGGCTCCGTGCAGTCGCTAGGCTCCGTGCAGTCGCTAGGCTCCGTGCAGTCGCTAGGCTCCGTGCAGTCGCTAGGGTACGTGCAGTCGCTAGGGTACGTTCAGTCGCTAGGGTACGTGCAGTCGCTAGGCTCTGTGCTACAGGTTTTTAAGGCACTTTGACCTATAATTCAAATTCTAATAATGATTAAGCCGACTGATTTTTAACTTTGGTTTCGTATTCAGTTAGCACACTATGTATGAATTCACATCTCATTGTAGAGGTGATGTTCTCTACCCTGAACCTTGTTTTAACCATGTCTGGTGGAATTACCAAGTAAACATCGCAATTCATAATCGCAATTGCAATATCTGTCCCAAATCAAAAATCACAATTCACCATGTTGGTTCAAATCATGCAGACTTAAAAGGCACCCACCCTGTTTTCAAACATTAATCGATTGCAGCTTTTAACACATTCCTTCACACACATATATACACACACACTCCACTCCGAAGGGCCCTCTTTAAAACCACAGTCAACAGGAAGTGTTGAAAAAGAAACATCAGATGAGTCAAAAGATAAGGATGCTGTTCTGGGGGAACACACCCCCTCACACACACATTTATTAGTTCAGGATGGTTTCCCCTCCACCCCCAGGGGACCTCTGCTGACACGCAGCCCCAGTCAGAGTGCTCCGTTCTGGGCCACATGAAACACGGCGGGCCCCTGTTGTCTGGTGCTCCGGAGCCTGGGGTTGCTCTGTTGTGGTGGAGCTGGTGGTCGCGGTGCTCCAGCTGTTTTGGTTGTGGGAAGGATGGTCTTGCTAGTTGTTGTAGTGTTTTCTGGTGGCGTGGGAGCTGTGGCTAGTTGTTGTAGTGTTTTCTGGTGGCGTGGGAGCTGTGGCAGTGTTTTCTGGTGGTGTGGGAGCCGTGGCTAGTTGTTGTAGTGTTTTCTGGTGATGTGGGAGCTGTGGCTAGTTCTTGTAGTGTTTTCTGGTGGCGTGGGAGCTGTGGCTAGTTGTCGTGTTTTTTGGTGGCGTTGGGAGCTGTGGCTAGTTGTTGTAGTGTTTTCTGGTGGCGTGGGAGCTGTGGCTAGTTGTTGTAGTGTGTTCTGGTGGCGTGGGAGCTGTGGCTAGTTGTTGTAGTGTTTTCTGGTGGCGTGGGAGCTGTGGCTCGTTGTTGTAGTGTTTTCTGGTGGCGTGGGAGCTGTGGCAGTGTTTTCTGGTGGTGTGGGAGCCGTGGCTAGTTGTTGTAGTGTTTTCTGGTGATGTGGGAGCTGTGGCTAGTTCTTGTAGTGTTTTCTGGTGGCGTGGGAGCTGTGGCTAGTTCGTGTTTTTTGGTGGCGTTGGGAGCTGTGGCTAGTTGTTGTAGTGTTTTCTGGTGGCGTGGGAGCTGTGGCTAGTTGTTGTAGTGTGTTCTGGTGGCGTGGGAGCTGTGGCTAGTTGTTGTAGTGTTTTCTGGTGGCGTGGGAGCTGTGGCTCGTTGTTGTAGTGTTTTCTGGTGGCGTGGGAGCTGTGGCTAGTTGTTGTAGTGTTTTCTGGTGGCGTGGGAGCTGTGGCTAGTTGTTGTAGTGTTTTCTGGTGGCGTGGGAGCTGTGGCTAGTTGTAGTGTCTCCCTGGTTGTCTGCCTGTCTTCCTCTCTGACTGTCTATGTGGTTGTCTGCCTGTCTTCCTCTCTGACTGTCTATGTGGTTGTCTGCCTGTCTTCCTCTGTCTATGTGGTTGTCTGCCTGTCTTCCTCTGACTGTCTATGTGGTTGTCTTCCTCTGACTGTCTATGTGGTTGTCTGTAGGTCATTATATCAGTTACTCTGATGTGTTCTTTATTCAACACCAGATTCCCACTTCAGTCCAGAACTCTTCCAGATGCTTCCAGACCTGGAATTCTGTCTGCATGTCTATTCTTCAGCCATCTTGAGCTCAACCAGGACACACACACACTCCCGGTCTATCCCTCTCCATCATAGTGGTCTGTGGTTTCACATATCTTATTGGAAGTGTGTGTGAAGTCAAGAGACAAATGTGTGTTTGTGCCAATATAATTCCAATCCTGGTTTGTCTCAAGATGGTGATGAGTCTGAATAGTTAAACAGAATTCCAGGTCTGGAAGAGTCTGTTAACACTTTGATATTAAAGCTTCTTTTTTAACCGTGTTTAATGGGTTATAATAGGCCTCGCAAGCTTCTTAAGTGTATAATGGGTTATAATAGGCCTAGCAAGCTTCTTTCTTAACAGTGTTTAACGGGTTATAATAGGCCTAGCAAGCTTCTTAAGTGTATAATGGGTTATAATAGGCCTAGCAAGCTTCTTTCTTAACAGTGTATAACGGGTTATAATAGGCCTAGCAAGCTTCTTTCTTAACAGTGTTTAACGGGTTATAATAGGCCTAGCAAGCTTCTTAAGTGTATAATGGGTTATAATAGGCCTCGCAAGCTTCTTTCTTTAGTGTATAACGGGTTATAATAGGCCTAGCAAGCTTCTTAACAGTGTTTAACGGGTTATAGGCCTAGCAAGCTTCTTTCTTAACAGTGTTTAACGGGTTATAATAGGCCTAGCAAGCTTCTTAACAGTGTTTAACGGGTTATAATAGGCCTAGCAAGCTTAAGTGTTTAACGGGTTATAATAGGCCTAGCAAGCTTCTTTCTTAACAGTGTTTAACGGGTTATAATAGGCCTAGCAAGCTTCTTAACAGTGTTTAACGGGTTATAATAGGCCTAGCAAGCTTCTTTCTTAACAGTGTTTAACGGGTTATAATAGGCCTAGCAAGCTTCTTAAGTGTATAATGGGTTATAATAGGCCTAGCAAGCTTCTTTCTTAACAGTGTTTAACGGGTTATAATAGGCCTAGCAAGCTTCTTAAGTGTATAATGGGTTATAATAGGCCTCGCAAGCTTCTTTATTAACAGTGTTTAACGAGTTATAATAGGCCTAGCAAGCTTCTTGAGTGTATAATGGGTTATAATAGGCCTCGCAAGCTTCTTTCTTAAGTGTATAATGGGTTATAATAGGCCTCGCAAGCTTAAGTGTATAACGGGTTATAATAGGCCTAGCAAGCTTCTTAACAGTGTTTAACGGGTTATAGGCCTAGCAAGCTTCTTTCTTAACAGTGTTTAACGGGTTATAATAGGCCTAGCAAGCTTCTTAAGTGTTTAACGGGTTATAATAGGCCTAGCAAGCTTCTTTCTTAACAGTGTTTAACGGGTTATAATAGGCCTAGCAAGCTTCTTAACAGTGTTTAACGGGTTATAGGCCTAGCAAGCTTCTTTCTTAAGTGTATAATGGGTTATAATAGGCCTAGCAAGCTTCTTAACAGTGTATAACGGGTTATAATAGGCCTAGCAAGCTTCTTAAGTGTTTAACGGGTTATAATAGGCCTAGCAAGCTTCTTTCTTAACAGTGTATAACAGGTTATAATAGGCCTAGCAAGCTTCTTTCTTAACAGTGTATAACGGGTTATAGGCCTAGTAGTTTTTCTGACTGAAAGTCAACATGTTAGTGGCAGTGCTGATCAAGGAAAACACATTTCTTTGGACATTATTCATGGTCGTTAAGACTTGTGTGTCTCAATAAAGTTTTATAAGATCCAACTGTTATTTCCTCTGATATTATGTTTTTATTGTCTCCAGGTAAGAAATGAGGATTATGACCAGATGACTACGGCTACCATAGAGGGACATACAGAACAGAGCGGATGCCCCAACACACTGTTCCTCCTACCTTTTTAACATGAAATTCCAGGTTCAAAGTGGATTGTGATGTATTCAAACCCATTGTGAATCCAGTGTGCACTTCAAATAGTTTTACAAGAGTTCAAAAACATGAAACTAATTAATAAAGGAATCTAAAATATCTCCATTGCCAGTATGTGGTTGTGTTTTCTATCTGAGTTGATATCAACAGCTAGAACAATGCTTAGAACAGAATGAACTCTATTTAATTGCTACCGTTCTATTGTAACAGGCTATTGTTCTATTAGTTTCTCTCTCCACACACACACTCGTTGGAAGTCGTGCCAGAGACTCTCTGCTGTTCATGCTCCATGTGTTAGCTACCTCGATTCAGACTGCATTCTTGTATTCCACAGAATAGAGAAGGAGAGGGAGGGGGGAGCAGTGCCCAGTCTGTCATTCAGATATTTTGTGGAGTTGTTTTTTTTTAAACGTTAGCCCCCGTTCGGTTCTTTTGAAGTCCCGCAGACACCGACACACACCTGTCCCGCAGACACCGACACACACCCGTCCCGCAGACACCCACACACACCCGTCCCGCAGACACCCACACACACCCGTCCCGCAGACACCCACACACACCCGTCCCGCAGACACCCACACACACCCGTCCCGCAGACACCCACACACACCTGTCCCGCAGACACTGACACACACCTGTCCCGCAGACACCCACACACACCTGTCCCGCCGCAGACACCCACACACACCCGGCACGCAGACACACCTCCTGCGCCATCCGCTTGCTCTTTGCTTATCGTTCAGGCATCTTGGCTGCCGTTTCTTGCCGTCTCCTCCCGGTAAACAAGACACTGGGACAGACAGGTGTTGAGTTGGGCCGGTTATACTGTGTCACTGTTTGACGGATGTGATGCGGTGCTGCAAGGTGAGCACGCCGATCGTGGACCCGTCTGGTTCAGTTAAATCAGTGTTGACATCCCACACCCTTTGATGTCTGGGGGTCAAAGGTGACACTAGTGTCTGGTAGAGGGAGAATCTCAATTGGATATTCCTCGCGTCATCGTTTCCTCCTCAAAACCCATTGGATGAGAAAGTCAGAGGCTCTCCCTTCTGACCTTCTCCAATAGGTTTTGAGAAGGAGCCGAGGAGAGAGAGGAATATGCAATTGAGATTCTCCCAGAGTCGCCACCTTCTTTGGAGTGTGCACTCCACACCATAGATTTTAATTGCCTGGGAACCCAGACTCCTCGCTCCGGACAAACGGTAGGCCACTCCCCACCATAGATTTTAATTGCCTGGCAACCCAGACTCCTCGCTCTGGACAAACGCTAGGCCACTCCCCACCATAGATTTTAATTGCCTGGCAACCCAGACTCCTCGCTCCGGACAAACGCTAGGCCACTCCCCACCATAGATTTTAATTGCCTGGCTACCCAGACTCCTCGCTCCGGACAAACGCTAGGCCACTCCCCACCATAGATTTTAATTGCCTGGCAACCCAGACTCCTCGCTCCGGACAAACGCTAGGCCACTCCCCACCATAGATTTTAATTGCCTGGCAACCCAGACTCCTCGCTCCGGACAAACGCTAGGCCACTCCCCACCATAGATTTTAATTGCCTGGCAACCCAGACTCCTCGCTCCAGACAAACGCTAGGCCACTCCCACAGATGTTAGTTTCTTCTGCGCAATTAGTCTCGATCTGAGTACCTCCCCGACCCTTCACCAAACGCGAACACATTCGGGTCCATTTGATTGGTCCAGAAACTGATAGGTTGGGCCAGTGCCAGAACACATGGGTAAAGCGGCAGTTTGAAAATGTGTCATTGGCTTTGATACTCTGATCGGTTGGAGATGAACCATTCGCTGATGACTTTGTTTTGTACAACGCCCCTCGTCACGCAAGGCACTACAGAAGGTAGTGCGTACGGCTTAGTACATCACTGGGGCAAAGCTTCCTGCCATCCAGGACCTCTATACCAGGTGGTGTCAGAGGAAGGCCCTAAAAATTGTGAAAGACTCCAGCCACCCTAGTCATAGACTGCACGGCAAGCGGTACCGGAGTGCCAAGTCTAGGTCCAAAAGGCTCCTTAACAGCTTTTACGCCCAAGCCATTAAACTGATAAAAAGTTAATCAAATGGCCACCCGGACTATTTGCATTGACCCCCTTTTTTACGCTGCTGCTACTCGCTGTTTATCTATGTATAGTCACTTTACCCTTACCTTCATATTACCTCAATTATCTCGACCAACCTGTACCCCCTCATTATTTTATTGTCTAACTTTTTTTCTTTATTTTGTATTCATTTTGTTAGCAAATATTGTCTTACTTAACCAACAATACAGATCTGTATTTTTTTTTAAGGGATTGTACATAAGCATTTCACGGTAAGGTCTACCTGTTGTATTCGGCCCATGTCACAAATACAATTTGATATGAGAGAGAGAGAGAGAGAGAGTGACTTTGGGGTTTCAGTCCATGACTGATCCTATATCAATTCAAGGGGCTTTATCTGCATGAGAAACATGTGTTAACATTGCCAAAGTAAGTGAGGTAGATAATATACAAAAGTGAAATAAACAATAAAAATTAACAGGAAACATTACATATACAGAAGTTTCAAAAGAATAAAGACATTACAAATGTCATATGTCTATATACAGTGTTGTAACGATGTACAAATGGTTAATGTACAAAAGGGAAAATAAATAAGCATAAATATGGGTTGTATTTACAATGGTGTTTGTTCTTCACTGGTTGACCTTTTCTTGTGGCAACGGGTCACAAATCTTGCTGCTGTGATGGCACACTGTGTATCTCTAAGGGGTCTGAAAGGGGAGGGCAGTCTACATTATCCGTCAACTCACTTCTCACTATCTGGACACGGAATGGGTAGTTGAGGAGAAGGTGTGAGTCATGGCGGAGAGGACCTTCCTCTTGGGTGTGACAACCATCATTTAGGTTAAGAGGCCACGCCCACACGAGGTTGAAAACAAATACACAACCAGAGGAAATGTCCGGCTTCTGAATAAACAAACGGAGGGTCTGTCCTGGCGATCAATTACGAAATAAACGTTCTAAAGGTGTTAACTTCCTAATGTGAGGACCAATCATAGCCTAATCCAGGCAAACCAGTAAGAAAATATCGCGCCACGAAATATTAATTATAGACGTATAACGTTTGTCACTTGTTGCCATGTTGCCATCCTAAATATGTTTTTATTTTATTTATTTAACCTTTATTTAACTAGGTAATGCAGTTAAGAACAAATTCTTATTTACAACGACGGCCTGGCAAAAGGCCTCCTGCGGGGACGGGGCTGGGATTAAAAATACAAAAATAAATCTAGGACAAAACACACATCACGACAAGAGAGACGACACTACATAAATAGAGACCGAAGGCAACAACATAACAAGATCAAAGGGAACAACCTGGACATGAGGGGGCGTGCCGTGTGAGTGTTGTTGGTATTACTATCCTTTTTGGGACCAATCCGGACAATTGGGGACATTTCGCCAGTCCCCACAAGAAAATGGATATTTCAGGTTTAGGGGTTAAGGATATATTAAGGGTGAGGGGTTAGGGAAAATAGAATTTTGAATGGGAATCATTTGTTTGGTCCCCACAAAGATAATAAAACAAAGGTGTATGTGTGTGAAACTCACGCCCCTCAAAGCACCAGCCCACGATAACGATTGGTTTGGGGGGAAGAAACGGGGGAAACGTTTGAATAAAACCCCTCTGGTGCCTGCCTGGTAGTATGAACGTCACTTCGACCAGGGCAGCAGCAGCAAGTGATGCCATCTGTCTTATCAGCGCTGGGGAAAACCGTTGAAAACCGTTTGATATCTCAAGAAATAGAAGGGGGATGCAAACACTTTTTGGTGAATCACTAAAATGAGCCTGATTTGTATTTTTATCCGCATTTTTACATGATACGAGTTGTTTTCTTTTTCTTTTTAATATAGCCTATATTTTTTATTTGAATTACAGTTTTTTTTTACCCTAATGGATGTGATTGAAGGCGAATGGCGCACCACACTGAAACCTGATTTAAATGTTTTCCGCGTTCTAGCTTGGAGTCGTCTGACAGCCCACACCAAGCTCTGGAACCGCTGGAACACCTGATTCTTCTGTCGATAACACACTGATGCCAAGTGGAACTCTTTCTCTCTCTGTTTACATTTTACTCTCTTTGGCAATTCATCCACTGCAACTTTTTCATTTAGCTCACCAGACCAGACGCACTCTTGTTTAGTTTTTACCCCAAGGAACTATTAAGTCGTTTTTCCCCCTCCCTCTTAAGGTTTTTGAAATGACGAGCCAAAGTACTGAGAGAAGTAGGCCTATAGGGACTCTTGCGTTGCTGCGTTCCGCTTTGTTGTTGGGTCTTCTTCACATTGGTGCACGAGAGGCGAGGAAGCTACGGGGCAGCCGCGCGCAACACCGGAGAGCCTCAGCCATGCCGTCCCCAACGTTAACATACAGGGACCGGGTAGTAGAGGGGACCGGAGCCAGTGAGAGCTTCCCGTTAGACTTCACCGCCGTCGAGGGGAACATGGACAACTTTATGACCCAAATTAAAAACCTGGCGCAGTCGCTGTACCCGTGCTCGGCGCAGAAGCTGGACCAGGACATGAGGCTGCACTTCTTGGACAATTCCTCTGCGACGTGTAACGATGGATCCCCAGCTGGGTAAGTGGAAGACTTTAAAGTTCGACGTTTAAATTCTGAATTGGCCTGAATTAAAGTCGCCCTAAACTTCACTTTTCAACTTTTCACAAGTAGTCTAAACTCACATGACAATCACATACTTTTGTTGTACGTATTGACTTTGACACATCTTTCCAGTTGTCTATCAAACTCTCAATGGCTGAATGAAAGCCAGTCCATCTATCACCACCACAACAACTTTTCCTGCCCTTCATGTCAATCCGGATGTGACCAAAATGGATTAAAAAATGACAAGATCAGAGGACGGGCGCTCTTTGAGATCTATGTCGGAGCTCGAGAGGGAGCCCGGACCGCGAGATCAGATGCCTCTCATCAATGGAACGTTTGACAAAAGGAATTTTGCGGAAGGAGAGCACGCGAGGCCACAGTGAAAACAATGATTTTCATGTACAGCAGGCGACAGGCAATGTATAGCTTTGGTTGGTTGGTTGTTTATGTAGTGCCGTTTATTTGCGTCACAGGTCTAGGATCAGCTTATGCTCTCCAAACCCATATAACCTCAACCGTTTGAAGGGAAAACGCAAGACTGACTTCGGATCAGAGTCTATAGGGACAAATCTCATCCTCTTGTAGGCTACTATCCTTGTTGCCTTTGGCTTTATCCAAATGGCTTTCTAGGCCGTGCGTCATGATATTGCGCATTTGGAGAGAGACGTGAAATTGAGGAGGGGACGCTATATTAGAACAGAATGTAGCGACGCTAATGGATGATTGTGATGAAAGAAGGTGTGAAAGTAAAAACATTCCACAAAGCCGAAGCCCTGTTGTCCTCTCAGATCCACTTCCAGCCGAGACAGGTGCCCTGCATGAAAGCGCCATGACAGTTATAGGTTGATAGTGACCAATAGAACAAACATGGGCCGATTTCTTCACGGGAAGAAAATAGTGGTTATGCTCAGTGTGAAATACCAATGTTTTGGTCAAATAACTGTGATAATTGACTTTGGGAAGTAGTGCTTTGAAATCCTTATGTTGTTTCACACCATGGTTGCCAGGTGTTGAGAGAGAAAGACTGCCTTTTGCCAGTTGAATTGTTGTCTTCTCCAGTGTGAGAACAAGCTCACAAGTCAACTGAAGGTTGAAGAATAGAATAGACCCTAATTACACAGTTTGCTATTCATCTTTAAGATGACTATTCCATTATGAATCAACGAGAGAGAACCAGAAAGAGAGCGAGATTCAGTTGACTCATCACAACGGAACCTCTCGTGATCCCACTCTATCCCAAGTAAAGACCTCAGACCCACATCACTTTACATAGAGAGGGAGAGAGAGAACGAGAGAGGGAGAGAATCAGGACACCAGCAATTGTGAGTGTCTCCGCTCTCCATCGAAGTGACTGTGTGTGTCAGCAACATCCCAAACCACAAGAGACCTCTCAATAGACCCTCACTTGCGGTGCGCGAGGCCATGCAGGGCCAGGCAGACAGGCTCTGGGCACGCACGCCTGCTCTATCTGACAACCAGCAGAGAAAATTACAACCGTCGCTTATCCCTCCAACCACAACTTGCTAATTTCTCACGACGGATCCAACCCTCTCTCAAGCACACAGTCTGCCTCGAGAGTTACTGCAGAGATCCAACCCTCTCTCAAGCACACAGTCTGCCTCGAGAGTTACTGCAGAGATCCAACCCTCTCTCAAGTACACAGTCTGCCTCGAGAGTTACTGCAGAGATCCAACCCTCTCAACCACACAGTCTGCCTCGAGAGTTACTGCAGAGATCCAACCCTCTCAACCACACAGTCTGCCTCGAGAGTTACTGCAGAGATCCAACCCTTTCTCAAGCACACAGTCTGCCTCGAGAGTTACTGCAGAGATCCAACCCTCTCTCAAGCACACAGTCTGCCTCGAGAGTTACTGCAGAGATCCAACCCTCTCTCAAGCACACAGTCTGCCTCGAGAGTTACTGCAGAGATCCAACCCTCTCTCAAGTACACAGTCTGCCTCGAGAGTTACTGCAGAGATCCAACCCTCTCAACCACACAGTCTGCCTCGAGAGTTACTGCAGAGATCCAACCCTCTCAACCACACAGTCTGCCTCGAGAGTTACTGCAGAGATCCAACCCTCTCTCAAGCACACAGTCTGCCTCGAGAGTTACTGCAGAGATCCAACCCTCTCTCAAGTACACAGTCTGCCTCGAGAGTTACTGCAGAGATCCAACCCTCTCTCAACCACACAGTCTGCCTCGAGAGTTACTGCAGAGATCCAACCCTCTCTCAAGTACACAGTCTGCCTCGAGAGTTACTGCAGAGATCCAACCCTCTCTCAAGTACACAGTCTGCCTCGAGAGTTACTGCAGAGATCCAACCCTCTCTCAACCACACAGTCTGCCTCGAGAGTTACTGCAGAGATCCAACCCTCTCTCAAGCACACAGTCTGCCTCGAGAGTTACTGCAGAGATCCAACCCTCTCTCAACCACACAGTCTGCCTCGAGAGTTACTGCAGAGATCCAACCCTCTCTCAAGCACACAGTCTGCCTCGAGAGTTACTGCAGAGATCCAACCCTCTCTCAACCACACAGTCTGCCTCGAGAGTTACTGCAGAGATCCAACCCTCTCTCAAGCACACAGTCTGCCTCGAGAGTTACTGCAGAGATCCAACCCTCTCTCAACCACACAGTCTGCCTCGAGAGTTACTGCAGAGATCCAACCCTCTCAACCACACAGTCTGCCTCGAGAGTTACTGCAGAGATCCAACCCTCTCTCAAGCACACAGTCTGCCTCGAGAGTTACTGCAGAGATCCAACCCTCTCTCAAGTACACAGTCTGCCTCGAGAGTTACTGCAGAGATCCAACCCTCTCTCAACCACACAGTCTGCCTCGAGAGTTACTGCAGAGATCCAACCCTCTCTCAAGTACACAGTCTGCCTCGAGAGTTACTGCAGAGATCCAACCCTCTCTCAAGTACACAGTCTGCCTCGAGAGTTACTGCAGAGATCCAACCCTCTCTCAACCACACAGTCTGCCTCGAGAGTTACTGCAGAGATCCAACCCTCTCTCAAGCACACAGTCTGCCTCGAGAGTTACTGCAGAGATCCAACCCTCTCTCAACCACACAGTCTGCCTCGAGAGTTACTGCAGAGATCCAACCCTCTCTCAAGCACACAGTCTGCCTCGAGAGTTACTGCAGAGATCCAACCCTCTCTCAACCACACAGTCTGCCTCGAGAGTTACTGCAGAGATCCAACCCTCTCTCAAGCACACAGTCTGCCTCGAGAGTTACTGCAGAGATCCAACCCTCTCTCAACCACACAGTCTGCCTCGAGAGTTACTGCAGAGATCCAACCCTCTCAACCACACAGTCTGCCTCGAGAGTTACTGCAGAGATCCAACCCTCTCTCAACCACACAGTCTGCCTCGAGAGTTACTGCAGAGATCCATCCAGCACGTTGTGGGCGATGAAACAACCAATATCCATTCATTGTCGATGCAGGAAGTGAAGCGGGTGGGGGACCATTGGGTAATGCGAAAATGGGCGAAGGACGTGAACAGGGCGGGACCTAAATTGGAATAAACTGAACTTTATCCAAATACTCCACAACATTGCATCTTGATTGACCAATCGAACCTCACTATAACTTCCAGCCCGGACTGGATTAGCTGTTGATACCTAGCCGTAGCTAGCATGCTTGCTAACACCCACACAAGGGCGAAGCTAGCGTGGCTATCTGTATAGTGGATCACTGCCGTTAAGGCTACACTTCTCCTGCTGCCATTGGCATGTGTGTGTAAAACCCATACAGTGTGAGGGGGGAGAGTACTTTTCCACAGCCACGGGGAGTTATTAAGAACAATGTGTCTGAGGATGTGAGGAATTTACTCTCCCTGTGTTTCTTAATTACAAATGAAGCTTCTGATGTTGATTTGTTTGAACTACTTGAACCCAACCTGGCGCCCCCTTTCTACTCTTTCCCGCATCATTTTTAAATGTTCAATCTGGCAACCCAAAGTTAAAAGTCACATTTTTATATATAAGACTTCATTTTCTCTTAGTCTCTGTCTGTCTGTCTGTCTGTCTGTCTGTCTGTCTGTCTGTCTGTCTGTCTGTCTGTCTGTCTGTCTGTCTGTCTGTCTGTCTGTCTGTCTGTCTGTCTGTCTGTCTGTCTGTCTGTCTGTCTGTCTGTCTGTGTCTCTCTCTCTCTCTCTGTCAGTGTCTCTGAGCTCTCTCTTTCTCTCTTTCTCTGTCTGTCAGTGTCTCTCTCTCTCTCTGTCAGTGTCTCTGAGCTCTCTTTCTCTGTCTGTCAGTGTCTCTCTCTCTCTTTGTCAGTGTCTCTGAGCTCTCTCTCTCTGTCTGTCAGTGTCTCTCTCTCTCTTTGTCAGTGTCTCTGAGCTCTCTCTCTCTCTTTCTCTGTCTGTCAGTGTCTCTCTCTCTCTCTGTCAGTGTCTCTGAGCTCTCTCTTTCTCTCTTTCTCTGTCTGTCAGTGTCTCTGTCTCTCTCCATTCTCCTTTCCAGCAGCTGTCCAGTAGAGACACAGTTAATCCTCTTTAACCTAAAACATCTGGCATATCTCTCACTAATGGAGATGGATAGCTGCAGAACAGGAGCAGGAGTTTGTGTGTGAACTGTTCATGCCATCACCTGCCTGTTCATAACAGCACCTGCCTGTTCATGCCAGCACCTGCCTGTTCATAACAGCACCTGCCTGTTCATAACAGCACCTGCCTGTTCATAACAGCACCTGCCTGTTCATAACAGCACCTGCCTGTTCATGCCAGCACCTGCCTGTTCATAACAGCACCTGCCTGTTCATGCCAGCACCTGCCTGTTCATAACAGCACCTGCCTGTTCATAACAGCACCTGCCTGTTCATGCCAGCACCTGCCTGTTCATGCCAGCACCTGCCTGTTCATACCAGCACCTGCCTGTTCATAACAGCACATGAGTGTGTGTGTGTTTCACACAACCTCACACATGCAGCCCAAAGACGTGTCCCTTGTTTATGTGTGTGTCTGTGTGTCTGCCAGGCCGGACCACTAGTGATCAGTCTGACTGAGTGTAGTGTAACTCTCCTGTGGTGAGGACTTTCTACACACATTACACTAATCCAATCATTCATATAATGGCCCTGGGTTCCTTTGATATAGGCATCCAAACAGGCCCCTGTTGAAAGGCTGTTTTAGGCATCTGAATGGGCTCTGTCTGTCTGGCTGTTTTAGGTCATCTGAATGGGCTCTGTCTGTCTGGTTGTTTTAGGCATCTGAATGGGCTCTGTCTTTCTGGCTGTTTTAGGCATCTGAATGGGCTCTGTCTGTCTGGCTGTTTTAGGCATCTGAATGGGCTCTGTCTGTCTGGGTGTTTTAGGCATCTGAATGGGCTCTGTCTGTCTGGGTGTTTTAGGCATCTGAATGGGCTCTGTCTGTCTGGGTGTTTTAGGCATCTGAATGGGCTCTGTCTGTCTGGGTGTTTTAGGCATCTGAATGGGCTCTGTCTGTCTGGGTGTTTTAGGCATCTGAATGGGCTCTGTCTGTCTGGGTGTTTTAGGCATCTGAATGGGCTCTGTCTGTCTGGGTGTTTTAGGCATCTGAATGGGCTCTGTCTGTCTGTTTTAGGCATCTGAATGGGCTCTGTCTGTCTGGTTGTTTTAGGCATCTGAATGGGCTCTGTCTGTCTGGTTGTTTTAGGCATCTGAATGGGCTCTGTCTGTCTGGCTGTTTTAGGCATCTGAATGGGCTCTGTCTGTCTGGGTGTTTTAGGCATCTGAATGGGCTCTGTCTGTCTGGGTGTTTTAGGCATCTGAATGGGCTCTGTCTGTCTGGGTGTTTTAGGCATCTGAATGGGCTCTGTCTGTCTGGGTGTTTTAGGCATCTGAATGGGCTCTGTCTGTCTGGGTGTTTTAGGCATCTGAATGGGCTCTGTCTGGCTGTTTTAGGCATCTGAATGGGCTCTGTCTGTCTGGGTGTTTTAGGCATCTGAATGGGCTCTGTCTGTCTGTCTGTTTTAGGCATCTGAATGGGCTCTGTCTGTCTGGCTGTTTTAGGCATCTGAATGGGCTCTGTCTGTCTGGCTGTTTTAGGCATCTGAATGGGCTCTGGCTGTTTTAGGCATCTGAATGGGCTCTCTGTCTGGCTGTTTTAGGCATCTGAATGGGCTCTCTGTCTGGCTGTTTTAGGCATCTGAATGGGCTCTGTCTGTCTGGGTGTTTTAGGCATCTGAATGGGCTCTGTCTGTCTGGGTGTTTTAGGTATCTGAATGGGCTCTGTCTGTCTGGGTGTTTTAGGTATCTGAATGGGCTCTGTCTGTCTGGGTGTTTTAGCTGGAAGCTAGAGCCAAATGTTTCAAGTTTAGTTCAAAGCAGAAGCCTAAAGGACTGTTCTGGAGCGGTCTATAACACAAACCCAACCAACTGTTCTGGAGCGGTCTATAACACAAACCCAACCAACTGTTCTGGAGCGGGTCTATAACACAAACCCAACCAACTGTTCTGGAGCGGGTCTATAACACAAACCCAACCAACTGTTCTGGAGCGGGTCTATAACACAAACCCAACCAACTGTTCTGGAGCGGTCTATAACACAAACCCAACCAACTGTTCTGGAGCGGTCTATAACACAAACCCAACCAACTGTTCTGGAGCGGTCTATAACACAAACCCAACCAACTGTTCTGGAGCGGGTCTATAACACAAACCCAACCAACTGTTCTGGAGCGGTCTATAACACAAACCCAACCAACTGTTCTGAAGCGGTCTATAACACAAACCCAACCAACTGTTCTGGAGCGGTCTATAACACAAACCCAACCAACTGTTCTGGAGCGGGTCTACAACACAAACCCAACCAACTGTTCTGGAGCGGTCTATAACACAAACCCAACCAACTGTTCTGGAGCGGGTCTATAACACAAACCCAACCAACTGTTCTGGAGCGGTCTATAACACAAACCCAACCAACTGTTCTGGAGCGGTCGATAACACAAACCCAACCAACTGTTCTGGAGCGGTCTATAACACAAACCCAACCAACTGTTCTGGAGCGATCTATAACACAAACCCAACCAACTGTTCTGGAGCGGTCTATAACACAAACCCAACCAACTGTTCTGGAGCGGGTCTATAACACAAACCCAACCAACTGTTCTGGAGCGGTCTATAACACAAACCCAACCAACTGTTCTGGAGCGGGTCTAAAACACAAACCCAACCAACTGTTCTGGAGCGGGTCTATAACACAAACCCAACCAACTGTTCTGGAGCGGGTCTATAACACAAACCCAACCAACTGTTCTGGAGCGGTCTATAACACAAACCCAACCAACTGTTCTGGAGCGGGTCTATAACACAAACCCAACCAACTGTTCTGGAGCGGTCTATAACACAAACCCAACCAACTGTTCTGGAGCGGTCTATAACACAAACCCAACCAACTGTTCTGGAGCGGGTCTATAACACAAACCCAACCAACTGTTCTGGAGCGGGTCTATAACACAAACCCAACCAACTGTTCTGGAGCGGTCTATAACACAAACCCAACCAACTGTTCTGGAGCGGTCTATAACACAAACCCAACCAACTGTTCTGAAGCGGGTCTATAACACAAACCCAACCAACTGTTCTGGAGCGGGTCTATAACACAAACCCAACCAACTGTTCTGGAGCGGTCTATAACACAAACCCAACCAACTGTTCTGGAGCGGGTCTATAACACAAACCCAACCAACTGTTCTGGAGCGGGTCTATAACACAAACCCAACCAACTGTTCTGGAGCGGTCTATAACACAAACCCAACCAACTGTTCTGGAGCGGTCTATAACACAAACCCAACCAACTGTTCTGGAGCGGTCTATAACACAAACCCAACCAACTGTTCTGGAGCGGGTCTATAACACAAACCCAACCAACTGTTCTGGAGCGGGTCTATAACACAAACCCAACCAACTGTTCTGGAGCGGGTCTATAACACAAACCCAACCAACTGTTCTGGAGCGGTCTATAACACAAACCCAACCAACTGTTCTGGAGCGGTCTATAACACAAACCCAACCAACTGTTCTGGAGCGGTCTATAACACAAACCCAACCAACTGTTCTGGAGCGGTCTATAACACAAACCCAACCAACTGTTCTGGAGCGGGTCTACAACACAAACCCAACCAACTGTTCTGGAGCGGGTCTATAACACAAACCCAACCAACTGTTCTGGAGCGGTCTATAACACAAACCCAACCAACTGTTCTGGAGCGGTCTATAACACAAACCCAACCAACTGTTCTGGAGCGGGTCTATAACACAAACCCAACCAACTGTTCTGGAGCGGTCTATAACACAAACCCAACCAACTGTTCTGGAGCGGGTCTACAACACAAACCCAACCAACTGTTCTGGAGCGGTCTATAACACAAACCCAACCAACTGTTCTGGAGCGGTCTATAACACAAACCCAACCAACTGTTCTGGAGCGGTCTATAACACAAACCCAACCAACTGTTCTGGAGCGGGTCTATAACACAAACCCAACCAACTGTTCTGGAGCGGTCTATAACACAAACCCAACCAACTGTTCTGGAGCGGGTCTACAACACAAACCCAACCAACTGTTCTGGAGCGGTCTATAACACAAACCCAACCAACTGTTCTGGAGCGGTCTATAACACAAACCCAACCAACTGTTCTGGAGCGGGTCTATAACACAAACCCAACCAACTGTTCTGGAGCGGGTCTATAACACAAACCCAACCAACTGTTCTGGAGCGGTCTATAACACAAACCCAACCAACTGTTCTGGAGCGGGTCTATAACACAAACCCAACCAACTGTTCTGGAGCGGGTCTATAACACAAACCCAACCAACTGTTCTGGAGCGGGTCTATAACACAAACCCAACCAACTGTTCTGGAGCGGGTCTATAACACAAACCCAACCAACTGTTCTGGAGCGGTCTATAACACAAACCCAACCAACTGTTCTGAAGCGGGTCTATAACACAAACCCAACCAACTGTTCTGGAGCGGTCTATAACACAAACCCAACCAACTGTTCTGGAGCGGGTCTATAACACAAACCCAACCAACTGTTCTGGAGCGGTCTATAACACAAACCCAACCAACTGTTCTGGAGCGGTCTATAACACAAACCCAACCAACTGTTCTGGAGCGGGTCTATAACACAAACCCAACCAACTGTTCTGGAGCGGGTCTATAACACAAACCCAACTACCTGTGTGTGTGAATGTAGAGGCTCAGAGATACATACTCTCTCTGTGTGTGTGTGTGTGTGTGTGTGTGTGTGTGTGTGTGTGTGTGTGTGTGTGTGTGTGTGTGTGTGTGTGTGTGTGTGTGTCGGGGTCTGCCAACACTGCCTTTTCCCCCCAGTCTAATAATTTTTTTCCCCCCCAATTGACACTGAACTATGTGATTCTGTCAGATGGCCCACTTTGAAGAAGAAAAGGGGGAACACACACACACACACACACACACACACACACACACACACACTTGTAAAACAGTTTGTTTTTGTATTGTCCCGTATAGGTACTACATCAGGGACTCTAAAGGCAGCAGGAGGTGGCTGATATTCCTGGAGGGTGAGTTGAGGTTTAAGACTTACAAATCCTCTGCTATTTGTCAGCTGTATTTGTCAATCCAAGGCACGTTACAGGACAGAGCACTGAACAGCCGACAATATGCCTCTTAAAGGTAATGTACGTTTTCAGTTGACAATCACTGTGTTTATCGTGAATGTGAGCTGCACAAACTGCAGGGAAATTACCTTTAAAAGGTAATTTCAGTCGACTGACCAGTGCGCTGCTCTATAACCGGCCTTGGATTGAATCCTGGCCCTAGTGCTATGTTGATATCTGTTGTTGTTGTCTGTGTAGGTGGATGGTGCTGTATGTAATGTTGTTCTTCTCTGTGTAGGTGGATGGTACTGTATGTAATGTTGTTGGTCTGTGTAGGTGGATGGTACTGTATGTAATGTTGTTGGTCTGTGTGGGTGGATGGTGCTGTATGTAATGTTGTTGGTCTGTGTAGGTGGATGGTGCTGTATGTAATGTTGTTGGTCTGTGTAGGTGGATGGTGCTGTATGTAATGTTGTTGGTCTGTGTGGGTGGATGGTGCTGTATGTAATGTTGTTGGTCTGTGTAGGTGGATGGTGCTGTATGTAATGTTGTTGGTCTGTGTAGGTGGATGGTGCTGTATGTGATGTTGTTGGTCTGTGTAGGTGGATGGTGCTGTATGTAATGTTGTTGGTCTGTGTAGGTGGATGGTGCTGTATGTAATGTTGTTGGTCTGTGTAGGTGGATGGTGCTGTATGTAATGTTGTTGGTCTGTGTAGGTGGATGGTGCTGTATGTAATGTTGTTGGTCTGTGTAGGTGGATGGTACTGTATGTAATATTGTTGGTCTGTGTAGGTGGATGGTGCTGTATGTAATGTTGGTCTGTGTAGGTGGATGGTGCTGTATGTAATGTTGGTCTGTGTAGGTGGATGGTGCTGTATGTAATGGTGTTGGTCTGTGTAGGTGGATGGTGCTGTATGTAATGTTGTTGGTCTGTGTAGGTGGATGGTGCTGTATGTAATGTTGTTGGTCTGTGTAGGTGGATGGTGCTGTATGTAATGTTGGTCTGTGTAGGTGGATGGTACTGTATGTAATATTGTTGGTCTGTGTAGGTGGATGGTGCTGTATGTAATGTTGTTGGTCTGTGTAGGTGGATGGTACGGTATGTAATGTTGTTGGTCTGTGTAGGTGGATGGTGCTGTATGTAATGTTGTTGGTCTGTGTAGGTGGATGGTGCTGTATGTAATGTTGTTGGTCTGTGTAGGTGGATGGTGCTGTATGTAATGTTGTTGGTCTGTGTGGGTGGATGGTGCTGTATGTAATGTTGTTGGTCTGTGTAGGTGGATGGTGTTGTATGTAATGTTGTTGGTCTGTGTAGGTGGATGGTGCTGTATGTAATGTTGTTGGTCTGTGTAGGTGGATGGTGCTGTATGTAATATTGTTGGTCTGTGTAGGTGGATGGTGCTGTATGTGATGTTGTTGGTCTGTGTAGGTGGATGGTGCTGTATGTAATGTTGTTGGTCTGTGTAGGTGGATGGTGCTGTATGTAATGTTGTTGGTCTGTGTAGGTGGATGGTGTTGTATGTAATGTTGTTGGTCTGTGTAGGTGGATGGTGCTGTATGTAATGTTGTTGGTCTGTGTAGGTGGATGGTGCTGTATGTAATATTGTTGGTCTGTGTAGGTGGATGGTGCTGTATGTGATGTTGTTGGTCTGTGTAGGTGGATGGTGCTGTATGTAATGTTGTTGGTCTGTGTAGGTGGATGGTGCTGTATGTAATGTTGTTGGTCTGTGTAGGTGGATGGTGCTGTATGTAATGTTGTTGGTCTGTGTAGGTGGATGGTGCTGTATGTAATGTTGTTGGTCTGTGTAGGTGGATGGTGCTGTATGTAATGTTGTTGGTCTGTGTAGGTGGATGGTGCTGTATGTAATGTTGGTCTGTGTAGGTGGATGGTACTGTATGTAATGTTGTTGGTCTGTGTAGGTGGATGGTGCTGTATGTAATGTTGTTGGCCTGTGTAGGTGGATGGTGCTGTATGTAATGTTGTTGGTCTGTGTAGGTGGATGGTGCTGTGTGTAATGTTGTTGGTCTGTGTAGGTGGATGGTGCTGTATGTAATGTTGTTGGTCTGTGTAGGTGGATGGTGCTGTATGTAATGTTGTTGGTCTGTGTAGGTGGATGGTGCTGTATGTAATGTTGTTGGTCTGTGTAGGTGGATGGTGCTGTATGTAATGGTGTTGGTCTGTGTAGGTGGATGGTGCTGTATGTAATGGTGTTGGTCTGTGTAGGTGGATGGTGCTGTATGTAATGTTGTTGGTCTGTGTAGGTGGATGGTGCTGTGTGTAATGTTGTTGGTCTGTGTAGGTGGATGGTGCTGTGTGTAATGTTGTTGGTCTGTGTAGGTGGATGGTACTGTTTCAACAGACAGACTTGTGACACCAGGTACCAGACAATGAGGAGACTCATGAGCTCCCTCAAGTGGCCACGCACCAGAACAGGTCAGCACACTGTTATAAACACTTATTACAAGCTCATAACATGTTTATTAATGGTAATAGCGAGTAATACTGTTGCTATAACCTATGCTATTGGTGTTCAGAGTCAGACTTCACCAGAACACTGTACAACATGCTTATAACATGTTTATGAACTAGTATAACCAGTCAAACCAGTCAAACTAGTATAACCAGTCAAACCAGTCAAAAGTTCAGGGAGCTGCTGCAAAAACGAATTGACTCTTTAAAAATCATTGGTCCAGTACAGGCTGTAGAGGGAAAAGATATCAGGCCATATAAATGTTAGTGTTTCCCTTTAATCAGTAGAACTCAGTCAGTCTGTCTGTTTTAGTTACCAAAATTAATCTCACACTCACTAGTACCTCTTTCTTCTCTCTCTCTCCCTCTCTCTCTCCCCCTCCCTCTCTCTCTCTTCATTTCCATGGGTCTTTACCCCCCTCTCTGTGGTTCTCTGTCTCCAGGTACAGGTATTCTGTCTCCTCAACCAGAGGAGAACCCCTATTGGTGGAATGCCAACATGGTGTAAGAACTCCCTCCTTTTCTCTTCTTTATTTGACTCCTTCTTTTCAGTCTGCTCTCTCTCCTATCGCCCTTCTCTCCCTTCTTTTCAGTCTGCTCTCTCTCCTATCGCCCTTCTCTCCCTTCTTTTCAGTCTGCTCTCTCTCCTATCGCCCTTCTCTCCCTTCTTTTCAGTCTGCTCTCTCTCCTATCGCCCTTCTCTCCCTTCTTTTCAGTCTGCTCTCTCTCCTATCGCCCTTCTCTCCCTTCTTTTCAGTCTGCTCTCTCTCCTATCGCCCTTCTCTCCCTTCTTTTCAGTCTGCTCTCTCTCCTATCGCCCTTCTCTCCCTTCTTTTCAGTCTGCTCTCTCTCCTATCGCCCTTCTCTCCCTTCTTTTCAGTCTGCTCTCTCTCCTATCGCTCTTCTCTCCCTTCTTTTCAGTCTGCTCTCTCTCCTATCGCTCTTCTCTCCCTTCTTGCATGTGTGTTTGTTTATGGTGTTTGTGTGTGAAACGGTTGGTGTTTTTTCTTGTCAGAGTGAGAAGGTAAAGTTGTGCTGCAGCTCTTTACTAAACAACCTCTTCCTCCCTCTGACTGGAACCTTCCTTAAACAACCTCTTCCTCCCTCTGACTGGAACCTTCCTTAAACAACCTCTTCCTCCCTCTGACTGGAACCTTCCTTAAACAACCTCTTCCTCCCTCTGACTGGAACCTTCCTTAAACAACCTCTTCCTCCCTCTGACTGGAACCCTGAGTCTCTGTGTGTTATGGTTTCCTAACTCTCTCTGTCTCTCTCTCTCTCTCTCTCTCTCTCTCTGTCTCTCTCTCTCTCTGTGTCTCTCTCTCTGTCTCTCTCTCTCTCTCTCTGTCACTCTCTCTCTCTCTCTGTCACTCTCTCTCTCTCTGTCTCGCTCTCTCTCTCTGTCTCGCTCTCTCTCTCTGTCTCTGTCTCTCTCTCTGTCTCTGTCTCTCTGTCTCTGTCTCTCTCTCTCTCTCTGTCACTCTCACTCTCTCTGTCACTCTCTCTCTCTCTGTCTCGCTCTCTCTCTCTGTCTCGCTCTCTCTCTCTGTCTCGCTCTCTCTCTCTGTCTCTGTCTCTCTGTCTCTGTCTCTCTCTCTCTGTCTCTCTCTCTCTGTCCCTCGCTCTCTCTCTCTGTCCCTCTCTCTCTCTCTCTCTCTCTCTGTCTCGCTCTGTCTCTCTCTCTGTCTCTCTCTCTCTCTCTCTCTCTCTCTGTCTCTCTCTCTCTCTCTCTCTGTCTCTCTCTCTCTCTGTCTCTCTCTCTCTGAGGAGAGAGAGAGACAGGAAACATATGTTTACATTGCCAAAGCAAGTGAAGTAGATCATTTGTAGATAATAGATAATTAAAGTAGATAATTAGATAATTCAATTGTAATTACTTCGCTACTATGGCCTATTTATTGCCTTACCTCCCTAATCTTACCTCATTTGCACACACTGTATATAGACTTTTATATTGTGTTATTGACTGTACGTTTGTTAATTCCTTGTGTAACTCTGTGTTGTTGTTTGTGTCGCTTTGCTTTATCTTGGCCAGGTTGCAGTTGTAAATGAGAACTTGTTCTCAACTGGCCTACCTGGTTAAATAAAGGTTAAATAATAAAAAATAAAAAAGATAATAAACAATACAAATTAACAGGAAACATTACACATACAGAAGTTCCAAAATAATAAAGACATTACAAATGTCATATTATGTCTATATACAGTGTTGTAACGATGTGCAAATAGTTATAAAAAATAGTTATAAAAAATAGGGAAAATAAATAAACATAAATATGGGTTGTATTTACAATGGTGTTTGTTCTTCACTGGTTTCCCTTTTCTTGTGGCAACAGGTCACAGATCTTGCTGCTGTGATGGCACACTGTGGTATTTCACCCAATAGATATGGGAGTTTATCAAAATTGGATTTGTTTTCAAATTCTTTGTGGATCTGTCACGTTCCTGACCTTATTTTCCCTTATTTTGTATTTATTTAGTATGGTCAGGGCGTGAGTTGGGGTGGGTTGTCTATGTGTGTTTTCTATGTTGGGTTTTTTGTGTTCGGCCTGGTATGATTCTCAATCAGAGGCTGCTGTCAATCGTTGTCCCTGATTGAGAATCATACTTAGGCAGCCGGGGTTTCACGTGTGGTTTGTGGGTGTTTGTTCCTTGTTAGTGTTTCGCCACACGGGACTGTTACGGTAGTTTCATTTGTTATTTTGTATCGCTTATTGTTTTCATGTCTATTAAATTACCATGGAAACTTACCACTCTGCATATTGGTCCGATCCTTCTCGCCTCTCCTCGTCCGATGAGGAGGACGACTTAGACTGCCGTTACAGAAACACCCACCAACAAACAGTGAGAACAGCCTACCTTAATATGGTTCTCAATCAGAGGAAACGTAAAACACCTGCCCCTGATTGAGAACCATATCAGGCTAATTGAAAATGAACCCAACATAGAAACACATAACATAGAATGCCCACCCAGCTCACGTCCTGACCATACTAAACAAAGACAAAATAAAGGAAATAAGGTCAGGAACGTGACAGGATCTGTGTAATCTGAGGGAAATATGTGTCTCTAATATGGTCATTTATTTGGCAGGGGGTTAGGAAGTGCAGCTCAGTTTCCACCTAATTTTGTGGGCAGTGTGCACATAGCGTGTCTTCTCTTGAGAGCCAGGTCTGCCTACGGCAGTCTTTCTCACTAGCAAGGCTATGCTCACTGAGTCTGTACATAGTCAAAGCTTTCCTTAAATTTGGGTCAGTCACTGTGTACTCTCTGTTTAGGGCCAAATAGCATTCTAGTTTGCTCAGTTTTTTTTGTTGTTAATTCTTTCCAATGTGTAAAGCAATTATCTTTTTGTTTTCTCATGATTTGGTTAGGTCTAATTGTGTTGCTGTCCTGGGGCTCTGTGGGGTCTGTTTGTGTTTATGAACAGAGCCCCAGGACCAGCTTGATTAGGGGACTCTTCTCCAGGTTAATCGCTTAGGTGATGGCTTTGTTATGGAAGGTTTGGGAATCGCTTCCTTTTAGGTGGTTGTAGAATTTAATGGCTCTTTTCTGGATTTTGATAATTATCGGGTATCGGCCTAATTCTGCTCTGCATGCATTATTTGGTGTTTTACGTTGTACATGGAGGATATGTTTGCAGAATTCTGCATGCAGGGTCTCAATTTGGTGTTTGTCCCATTTTGTGAATTCTTGGTTGGTGAGCGGACCCCAGACCTCACAACCATAAAGGGCAATGGGTTCTATAACTAATTTTAAGTATTTTTAGCCAGATCCTAATTGGGATGTCGAATTTTATGTTTCTTTTGATGGCATAGAAGTACCTTCTTGCCTTGTCTCTCAGATCGTTCACAGCTTTGTGCAAGTTAAGTGTGGCGCTAAAGTGTTTAGGCCGAGGTATGTATAGTTTTTTGTGTGCTCTAGGGCAACGGTGTCTAGATGGAATTGTATTTGTGGTCCTGGCAACTGGACCTTTTTTGGAACACCATTATTTTTGTCTTACTGAGATTTACTGTCAGGGCCCAGGTCTGACAGAATCTGTGCAGAATATCTAGGTGCTGCGTTAGGACCTCCTTGGTTGGGGACAGAAGCACCAGATCATCAGCAAACAGACATTTGACTTCAGATTCTAGTAGGGTGAGGCCGGGTGCTGCAGACTGTTCTAGTGCCGTCGCCAATTCGGGGATATATTTGTTGAAGAGGGTGGGGCTTAAGCTGCATCCCTGTCTCACCCCACGACCCTGTGGAAAGAAATGTGTGTGTTTTTTTGCCTATATTAACCGCAGACTTGTTTGTGTACATGGATTTTATAATGTCGTATGTTTCCCCTCCCAACACCACTTTCCATCAATTTGTATAGCAGACCCTCATGCCAAATTGAGTCAAAAGCTTTTTGGAAATCAACAAAGCATGAGGATCTCTCTCTCCTCTCTCTCTCTCTAGGTTCATCCCATACTGCTCTAGTGATGCCTGGAGTGGAGCCTCAGCAAAGACTGACCAAAGTAGGGAACATCAGTTCAAGTATATAGTGCACTCTATAGGGAATAGGATGCCTCCTTGGAAAAACACTATGCATTTTATTTAAAATAATTCAAAACATTTAAGTGATAATTCCTGATAATGCCTGTCAGTTGGGTTGCCAGAGACCCAGTCGTTCGTTCTATCAGTTCGGTTGCCGAAGACGCGACCCAGTCGTTGGTTCTAAATGTTCTTTTGCCATACTGGCTGGTAACGTTCTGATCCCTTGCTTGCTAGCTAGCCAACTACATTTATTTGGATACATCCACAACAATGAGCTAATGAAGCGCGATTTCACCTGACATAGAAAATGTGCTCTCTCGCCAGGACACTGTTGTTCAGAGGAGCTAGCCAACAACAGAGGAGCTAGCCAACAACAGAGGAGCTAGCCAACAACAGAGGAGCTAGCCAACAACACAGCTAACACACTGTGTTCTATTGACATTTCTTTGTATATATATACACCAAAAAATATGCTAATTCATTATTTCGACTGGCTGAGAAAACCTTCCTGCCTGTCTCATCCCGAAGCGTTCATTACTATGGGACAGCTGGAGATCGAATTTCAATATTTAAACAATGTTGCAAATATCAGAGAGACAGACAGCAAGGTTTATACAAATCTCCGCTGTTGAAAACTAAATGTTAGTCAAAAAGAAATGTGTTATAGTGGAGATGAAGTTTATAAAGTGCCTGGCTGGGCTGTTAAGACAGTGGATTGCACAGTCAGATGGAACAGAGTAAATAGACATTTCAACATCATAGATTTAGCTGGTGGTAACTTGTGGAATAGACACCGGCTGGAATGCGGTTTTAACCAATCAGCATTCAGGATTAGACCCACCGGTTGTATAACAAGCTATCAATCAATGTGTCTACTGTGCCTGTCTTCATGTTGCTCTGTGTGTGTATGTGCGTATGTTTCTCTCTGTGTAGGTGACTATGCGTTCATGGGCTCAGTGATCATTAAGGAGGTGGTTAATGAGCTGCTTACTAAAGGACTGGACAGCGCTAAGGTCCTGCTACTGGCTGGGAGCAGGTCAGTACACTGTGTGTGTGTCTGATAAAATCACCACAGTCTCAAACCTTTTTACTTTACTTACTTTTTTGGACATCCGTCTGTTTCTCCCTCAATCTGGCCCTCTGGACCTCTCCAACTCTCCTTATTTCCCCCTCTCTGGATTACTTAATGGTTTTTACACTCTCTCTCTCTCTCTCCCACTCCCTTTCTCTCCCCACTCCCTCTCCCTTTCTCTTCCCACTCCCTCTCCCTCCCTCTCCCCACTCCCTCTCCCTCCCTCCCTCCCTCTCCCCTCCAGTGCGGGGGGTACAGGTGTACTCCTGAACGTGGACCGTGTGGCGGAGCACCTGGAGTCCCGGGGACACAGGGAGATTCAGGTCCGGGGTCTGGCTGACTCTGGCTGGTTCCTGGATAACAAGCAGTACAGATCTACAGACTGTCACAGCACCATCAGCTGTGACCCTACTGAGGCTATCAGGAGAGGAATCAGGTGAGAGAAAGAAGAGGGAAGGAGGGATGGGAGGGATGGGAGGGGAGGGAAGGAGGGATGGGAGGGGAGGGAGAGAGAGAAGGAGGGAGAGAGGAAGAGGGAGGGAGGGGGAGAGGGAGAGACAACGAGTGACCATACGAGTGACAACTGACTATACTTCCTGTTTCCTGTCTAGGTACTGGGGTAGTGTGGTGCCAGAGAGCTGCAGACAGACTCACATAGGAGAGGAGTGGAACTGCTTCTTCGGATATAAAGTCTACCCCACACTCAAGAGTAAGAGAGTGTTTCTAGTACTCTCTCTCTTCCCTCTCTCTCTCTTTTCTTTCTCCCTCTCCCTCTCTCCCTCACTCTCTCCCTCACTCTCTCTCTCTAGCACTCTGTCTCTTCCCTCTCTCTCTCTTTTCTTTCTCCCTCTCCCTCTCTCCCTCGCTCTCTCTCTCTCTCTCTCTCTCTCTCTCTCTCTCTCTCTCTAGCACTCTGTCTCTGTCTCTTCCCTCTCTCTCTCTTTTCTTTCTCCCTCTCCCTCTCTCCCTCACTCTCTCTCTCTCTCTCTCTCTCTCTCTCTCTCTCTCTCTCTCTCTCTCTCTCTCTCTCTCTCTCTCTCTCTCTCTCTCTCTCTCTCTCTCTCTCTCTCTAGCACTCTGTCTGTCTCTTCCCTCTCTCTCTCTTCTTCTGTGTCTCTCTCTCTCTGTCTCTTCTTCTGTGTGTCTCTCTCTCTCTCTGTCTCTCTCTAGCACTCTCTCTTTCTCTCCAGGTCCAGTGTTATTTGATGAGGCCCAGCTAAAAGTAGACGCCCCCCCCCCTCTCCCCCCACTTCCCCTCTCTCTCTTCCTCCCCCACTTTCCCCCTCCCTCTCTCTTCCTCCCCCACTTCCCCCTCCCTCCTCCCTCTCTCTCCCTCATCCCTCTCTCTCTCTCCTTCCTCTTTCTCCCTCCCCCCTCTAACCCCTTTCTCTCTCTCCAGGTCCAGTGTTTGTGGTCCAGTGGTTATTTGATGAGGCCCAGTTAACAGTAGATAACATCCACCTGACTGGTCATCCGGTCCACGAGGGACAATGGAGATATATACAGAATCTGGGCAACGAGCTGAGGAACACACTCAAAGACGTCCCGTAAGACACACACACACAGGAATGTACACACACACACATTGGATAGTACACACAGAGACACACACACACAATAATAATGTACAAACACACATACATACCATAACTTCCTGTTTTATTCCCTAAAGAATGTTAACGTTTTATGTTATGTGGAATGTTAACTCTCCTCTGATCACGTTGATTGATCTGTCTGTTCTGAATGCCAGGGCCCTGTTTGCTCCAGCCTGCCTATCCCACGAGGTCATCACCAGGAAGTGAGTGAACAGTCACTGATCTTAACTTCCTCTTAGATTAGACATATCATAACTGGGTCTTAGATTAGACATATCATAACTGGGTCTCAGATTAGACATATCATAACTGGGTCTCAGATTAGACATATCATAACTGGGTCTCAGATTAGACATATCATAACTGGGTCTCAGATTAGACATATCATAACTGGGTCTTAGATTAGACATATCATAACTGGGTCTCAGATTAGACATATCATAACTGGGTCTCAGGTTAGACATATCATAACTGGGTCTTAGATTAAACATATCATAACTGGGTTTTAGATTAGACATATCATAACTGGGTCTCAGGTTAGACATATCATAACTGGGTCTTAGATTAGACATATCATAACTGGGTCTCAGATTAGACATATCATAACTGGGTCTTAGATTAGACATATCATAACTGGGTCTTAGATTAGACATATCATAACTGGGTTTTAGATTAGACATATCATAACTGGGTCTCAGATTAGACATATCATAACTGGGTCTTAGATTAGACATATCATAACTGGGTCTTAGATTAGACATATCATAACTGGGTCTCAGATTAGACATATCATAACTGGGTCTCAGATTAGACATATCATAACTGGGTCTCAGATTAGACATATCATAACTGGGTCTTAGATTAGACATATCATAACTGGGTCTCAGATTAGACATATCATAACTGGGTCTCAGGTTAGACATATCATAACTGGGTCTTAGATTAAACATATCATAACTGGGTTTTAGATTAGACATATCATAACTGGGTCTCAGGTTAGACATATCATAACTGGGTCTTAGATTAGACATATCATAACTGGGTCTCAGATTAGACATATCATAACTGGGTCTCAGATTAGACATATCATAACTGGGTCTTAGATTAGACATATCATAACTGGGTCTTAGATTAGACATATCATAACTGGGTCTTAGCTTAGACATATCATAACTGGGTCTTAGATTAGACATATCATAACTGGGTCTTAGATTAGACATATCATAACTGGGTCTTAGATTAGACATATCATAACTGGGTCTTAGATTAGACATATCATAACTGGGTCTTAGATTAGACACATCATAACTGGGTCTCAGATTAGACACATCATAACTGGGTCTCAGATTAGACATATCATAACTGGGTTTTAGATTAGACATATCATAACTGGGTCTTAGATTAGACATATCATAACTGGGTCTCAGATTAGACATATCATAACTGGTTCTTAGATTAGACATATCATAACTGGGTCTTAGCTTAGACATATCATAACTGGGTCTTAGATTAGACATATCATAACTGGGTCTTAGATTAGACATATCATAACTGGGTCTCAGATTAGACATATCATAACTGGGTCTCAGATTAGACATATCATAACTGGGTCTCAGATTAGACATATCATAACTGGGTCTCAGATTAGACATATCATAACTGGGTCTCAGATTAGACATATCATAACTGGGTCTTAGATTAGACATATCATAACTGGGTCTTAGATTAGACATATCATAACTGGGTCTTAGATTTAGACATATCATAACTGGGTTTTAGCTTAGACATATCATAACTGGGTCTCAGATTAGACATATCATAACTGGGTCTCAGATTAGACATATCATAACTGGGTCTTAGATTAGACATATCATAACTGGGTCTCAGATTAGACATATCATAACTGGGTCTCAGATTAGACATATCATAACTGGGTCTCAGATTAGACATATCATAACTGGGTCTCAGATTAGACATATCATAACTGGGTCTTAGATTAGACATATCATAACTGGGTCTCAGATTAGACATATCATAACTGGGTCTCAGATTAGACATATCATAACTGGGTTTTAGATTAGACATATCATAACTGGGTCTCAGATTAGACATATCATAACTGGGTCTCAGATTAGACATATCATAACTGGGTCTCAGATTAGACATATCATAACTGGGTCTCAGATTAGACATATCATAACTGGGTCTTAGATTAGACACATCATAACTGGGTCTCAGATTAGACACATCATAACTGGGTCTCAGATTAGACATATCATAACTGGGTCTTAGATTAGACATATCATAACTGGGTCTCAGATTAGACATATCATAACTGGGTCTCAGATTAGACATATCATAACTGGGTCTCAGTTTAGACATATCATAACTGGGTCTTAGATTAGACATATCATAACTGGGTCTCAGATTAGACATATCATAACTGGGTCTCAGATTAGACATATCATAACTGGGTCTCAGATTAGACATATCATAACTGGGTCTCAGATTAGACATATCATAACTGGGTCTTAGATTAGACATATCATAACTGGGTCTCAGATTAGACATATCATAACTGGGTCTCAGATTAGACATATCATAACTGGGTTTTAGATTAGACATATCATAACTGGGTCTCAGATTAGACATATCATAACTGGGTCTCAGATTAGACATATCATAACTGGGTCTCAGATTAGACATATCATAACTGGGTCTCAGATTAGACATATCATAACTGGGTCTTAGATTAGACACATCATAACTGGGTCTCAGATTAGACACATCATAACTGGGTCTCAGATTAGACATATCATAACTGGGTTTTAGATTAGACATATCATAACTGGGTCTCAGATTAGACATATCATAACTGGGTCTCAGATTAGACATATCATAACTGGGTTTTAGATTAGACATATCATAACTGGGTCTCAGATTAGACATATCATAACTGGGTCTTAGATTAGACATATCATAACTGGGTCTTAGCTTAGACATATCATAACTGGGTCTTAGATTAGACATATCATAACTGGGTCTTAGATTAGACATATCATAACTGGGTCTTAGATTAGACATATCATAACTGGGTCTTAGATTAGACATATCATAACTGGGTCTTAGATTAGACATATCATAACTGGGTCTTAGATTAGACACATCATAACTGGGTCTCAGATTAGACATATCATAACTGGGTCTCAGATTAGACATATCATAACTGGGTCTCAGATTAGACATATCATAACTGGGTTTTAGATTAGACATATCATAACTGGGTCTCAGATTAGACATATCATAACTGGGTCTTAGATTAGACATATCATAACTGGGTCTTAGATTAGACATATCATAACTGGGTCTTAGATTAGACATATCATAACTGGGTCTTAGATTAGACATATCATAACTGGGTCTTAGATTAGACATATCATAACTGGGTCTCAGATTAGACATATCATAACTGGGTCTCAGATTAGACATATCATAACTGGGTCTCAGATTAGACATATCATAACTGGGTCTTAGATTAGACATATCATAACTGGGTCTCGGATTAGACATATCATAACTGGGTTTTAGCTTAGACATATCATAACTGGGTCTCAGATTAGACATATCATAACTGGGTCTTAGTTTAGACATATCATAACTGGGTCTTAGATTAGACATATCATAACTGGGTCTCAGATTAGACATATCATAACTGGGTCTCAGATTAGACATATCATAACTGGGTCTCAGATTAGACATATCATAACTGGGTCTCAGATTAGACATATCATAACTGGGTCTCAGATTAGACATATCATAACTGGGTCTCAGATTAGACATATCATAACTGGGTCTCAGATTAGACATATCATAACTGGGTTTTAGATTAGACATATCATAACTGGGTCTCAGATTAGACATATCATAACTGGGTCTTAGATTAGACATATCATAACTGGGTCTTAGATTAGACATATCATAACTGGGTCTTAGATTAGACATATCATAACTGGGTCTTAGATTAGACATATCATAACTGGGTCTTAGATTAGACATATCATAACTGGGTCTCAGATTAGACATATCATAACTGGGTCTCAGATTAGACATATCATAACTGGGTCTCAGATTAGACATATCATAACTGGGTCTCAGATTAGACATATCATAACTGGGTCTTGGATTAGACATATCATAACTGGGTTTTAGCTTAGACATATCATAACTGGGTCTCAGATTAGACATATCATAACTGGGTCTTAGTTTAGACATATCATAACTGGGTCTTAGATTAGACATATCATAACTGGGTCTCAGATTAGACATATCATAACTGGGTCTCAGATTAGACATATCATAACTGGGTCTTAGATTAGACATATCATAACTGGGTCTCAGATTAGACATATCATAACTGGGTCTTAGCTTAGACATATCATAACCCTTAACTTGAAACCAAAAAATGTGTGACTTGACCGGTACCTCTCCCATTTCTAACCTCCTTTCCGCTCCTCCCCCTGTTACCATAGTTACTGGATGGACATCCAAGTCAAAGGAACCTCCCTCCCCAGAGCCCTACACTGCTGGGACCGTGGTCTCCACGACAACAACCTCCACCAAAGATCCTCCAACAACACCCATAGCAACAATCCTAACCCCACCCCCAACAAGGCTCTGCCCCCAGCTTCGCCTCCAAGGGGCTGTCCTCTGCGTCTGATTGACAGCTGCCCCTGGCCTCACTGTAATCCCACCTGTCCCACTATACGGGATCAGATCACCGGACAGGAAATGAGCGTGATCCAGTTCCTGAAACACATGGGGTTTGATGTTGCCAAGATGGCCCAGCAACAGGGCATGGACGCAGGGAAACTGCTGGGGATGCTGAATAACGGGAACTGAGCAGGGAGAGACTCACGCAGGTAGCTGAAATGAAACGCACACACACACTCTGACACAGCAGGGCATGGACCAAAGAACGCTTTGGTGGAGATGAACGGAACTCAATGCAAAAACAGAATAGAAACAGAACTGAACTCTAAGCAACAGGACTGAACAAAACTGAGCGAACCCCAAAAGCAACAGAACTGAACAGAAAAAGTTACTGTGCTAAACTGAACTGGACTCTATGGATCTGAATTCAGAACTTTGACTTGGTGCAACTCAAAACACCTCAACTCTGAACGCAGCTTGAATAGTGTCTGCAACGGGACAGAACTCGACTCAACTGAATAATAACTCATTTTTAGTTATTAGAACACAACAACGGAACTGCTAAGTTTGAGTTCAAACAACTGAACAATGCTTTACTCAACAACGCTGAACTCAACTCAGCCAAACCTGAACAGAACTCAACTATACTGAAATAATTATTAAGGCGCGAAAAGACATACATAAATGGAACGTCATCCGTTTTAAGGATACTGTCCCAAATGGCATCAGATTCCCCCATAGGGCTCTGGTCAAAACTAGTGCAATATGCAATATTTTGGGAATAGATCGTCATTTGGGACGCATTCTGTTAGTTTTAAAGTAAATAAGACAACGGACTTGTGTATTTTGAAAATATATATATGCATAATAGATGTAGAAGTTGTGAATGTAAATGAAGTGGAATCCTCAGACTGTAATGACTTGATAGACTTCAATTATCATTTTGATCAATGCTACAGAAGATACAGAATCAAGCTTCTGATATGGAAGGCAGTGGATTATAGCGAGCCCCTCATAGGCTACGTTTACACAGGCAGCCTAATTCTGATCTATTTACACTAATTGGTCTTCTAACCAATCAGATCAGGGTCTTTTACCAATAATTGGGCCAGAATTGGGCTGCCTGTGTAAACACAGCCATAGTAACAGGGTTCACTAGAACTGATTGATTGATCAGAGTTGTCTCAAACGACCACACAGCCTACTGCCACATCTGAACTAACCAGCAGAGGGGGATGGAGACTGCCACACCTAAACATAGGCTACTAGCAGAGTGAGAGATGGATGGCTGATACAGTATGTGGGGAATGTCTGGATGGATGGCTGATACAGTATGTGGGGAATGTCTGGATGGATGGCTGATACAGTATGTGGGGAATGTCTGGCTGATACAGTATGTGGGGAATGTCTGGATGGATGTCTGATACAGTATGTGGGGAATTTCTGGATGGATGGCTGATACAGTATGTGGGGAATGGGAGAGATGTCTGGATGGATGGCTGATACAGTATGTGGGGAATGTCTGGATGGATGTCTGATACAGTATGTGGGGAATTTCTGGATGGATGGCTGATACAGTATGTGGGGAATGGGAGAGATGCCTGGATGGATGGCTGATACAGTATGTGGGGAGTGGGAGAGATGTCTGGATGGATGGCTGATACAGTATGTGGGGAATATCTGGATGGATGGCTGATACAGTATGTGGGGAATGTCTAGATGGATGGCTGATACAGTATGTGGGGAATGGGAGAGATGTCTGGATGGATGGCTGATACAGTATGTGGGGAATATCTGGATGGATGGCTGATACAGTATGTGGGGAATGTCTGGCTGATACAGTATGTGGGGAATGTCTGGCTGATACAGTATGTGGGGAATGTCTGGATGGATGGCTGATACAGTATGTGGGGAATGTCTGGCTGATACAGTATGTGGGGAATGTCTGGATGGATGGCTGATACAGTATGTGGGGAATGGGAGAGATGTCTGGATGGATGCCTGATACAGTATGTGGGGAATGGGAGATTTATGATATGGCGCTCTCTACTGGAGATTTTGAGAATTACAAACATTTGTATTCTTGCTGCTTCCAACTCTCCCTCGGTAAATATTACTGACTGGTGCTTTTAACCACATAGGCTTTTATACAAGGATAATAATGGGTTATACTTTAGTATCTCTAAAAGGTTATGTGATTAACTGTTTGAACTCAACAAAGGGTTGCACATTTTCAGTAACTTTCCCAAAATGTTCCTGAAATCACAGTTGGAAGTTTCCTGGAGTCAGGAGGGAATAAACATAGAATCTGGGAATCTTTAAACCAGGATTTCTGGTGGATTTTTGCAACCCTAAACTCAAGCTACTTTGGAGTTGATATTTATTAGATGTATCATGTATGAGTGCTGTTATACTTCATATGTATTAGGTGTATCCTGTATGAGTGCTGTTATACTTCATATGTATTAGATGTATCCTGTATGAGTGCTGTTATACTTCATATGTATTAGGTGTATCCTGTATGAGTGCTGTTATACTTCATATGTATTAGATGTATCCTGTATGAGTGCTGTTATACTTCATATGTATTAGATGTATCCTGTATGAGTGCTGTTATACTTCATATGTATTAGGTGTATCCTGTATGAGTGCTGTTATACTTCATATGTATTAGGTGTATCCTGTATGAGTACTGTTATACTTCATATGTATTAGATGTATCCTGTATGAGTGCTGTTATACTTCATATGTATTAGATGTATCCTGTATGAGTGCTGTTATACTTCATATGTATTAGGTGTATCCTGTATGAGTACTGTTATACTTCATATGTATTAGATGTATCCTGTATGAGTGCTGTTATACTTCATATGTATTAGATGTATCCTGTATGAGTGCTGTTATACTTCATATGTATTAGATGTATCCTGTATGAGTACTGTTCTACTTCATATGTATTAGATGTATCCTGTATGAGTGCTGTTCTACTTCATATGTATTAGATGTATCCTGTATGAGTGCTGTTCTACTTCATATGTATTAGATGTATCCTGTATGAGTGCTGTTCTACTTCATATGTATTAGGTGTATCCTGTATGAGTGCTGTTATACTTCATATGTATTAGGTGTATCCTGTATGAGTGCTGTTCTACTTCATATGTATTAGGTGTATCCTGTATGAGTGCTATTACGACAAGAAAGTGATTCTTTTGAAATATATTTAGCTCTTTTTATGGTGCTGATTGCATGTCTGTAATACATCATAATTGTGTTAAATAATAGAAAGATGTATTTTTCAATGATTTATATTAGATTTCTCCACTGAAAAGTACAAGTGTAGCGTAACCACTAGGTACACATCAGATAAGCAAATACACACACAAATATGGTAAAACATTTAATGACGTATAAAATAAACAAACAATAAAACAACTTAAAAACAAAAAGAGATTCAAATAACGTACTGTTCCAGTGGTTGATCTTCTAAGACCATTTCCTGTTTGAACGAACCAATCAGATCACCCGATACTAAGAGGTGGATTCCTCCTACAGAGACAGTAAACAGAGGATGCATCCAAAAAGGTACCCTATTCTCTACATAGTGCACTACTTAAGACCAGCGCCCTATAAAGTTGTGCACTATGTAGGGAAGAGTGCCATTTCAGAAGCAGAGATGAGACTGACCACCAATTAACATAAAAACATATCAAAAACATTTTATATCAGAAACGGAAAGAAATACCCTATTTGTTCACAGTTGGTATGAAAGGGCTGTTGACAAAATACCAGTTTATACAATAAAAACATTAAAGTAATTTAAAAAAAAAACATACTATTTACAATTAAAAAATACAATTCCTATATTTCACAGAATTCACCCTGCTTAACAATGCCACTGTTGTAATCCTTTGTGCAATGTTGGCAGCTTCTTGGCATTTGATATGTTCCCTATTCAAAGAAAAAAATAAAAAAATTTTTTTTACAAAAAATATTGTTTGTAAAAAACGCATTCAGTTCTGTGTCCCTACAAGCAGACCGTATCCCAGTCTCGTTTCCTCACCTCTTCACCCCTACATCCTCTCTCATGACCAGGGGTTCCAATCCAACTTTTAAAAAAGGACAAAGATCCTTGGCTGAAAGTATTGAGCTTCGATAAACCATTGTTTTGTGACAGTGGCATGTCCTGTCATATTATATGAAGAATAAACAGTAAGGTGTAGCTTATGGCTTGGCCATAGTAAGTTCATATAAACTCAGTGGTATTTTCCTATGTAGCCTAGTTACAGTAAGGTGTAGCCTAGTTACAGTAAGGTGTAGCCTAGTTACAGTAAGATGTAGCCTAGTTACAGTAAGATGTAGCCTAGTTACAGTAAGGTGTAGCCTAGTTACAGTAAGGTGTAGCCTATGGCTTGGCCATAGTAAGATCCTATAAAGACAGTGGTCTTTCCCTATGAGGTGTAGCCTGTTGTTGGAAGAGGGAAAACCTGCTTTGTCCCATTCCCAATCCTATTCCCAATCCTTATAAGGACCAGATTCCTGGGAAAGAGTGTGGATCCTATCAGAATCATATTTTGGCGTATGTGGGATTTGTTATTGTAAAGAAGTAAATTCCTTTCTCGTCCCAGTCCCAACTCAGCTTCCTGGGAAAGACGACATCCTCAGAGAATAGTTCTCCAGTTGAAGAATTCCTTAACAGCTCTTCCCAGAGGCAGGAGAGGAGAGCTACATCCAGGTTGGTCCATTCAGAACATTTTCCAAAGGATATTCAGAGATTTACTGAGATATTCCCTCCACGGAGAAAGGAGAGAATGCTGTTTCAGTAGTTGGAATGCTAGCTGTTGGAATCCTGGGAAGAGGACAGGAGAAAATGGTCAGAAATGTGAGCCAGGAGAAATTGGGAACAAAAGAATGCATGCAGCCACACACACACACACACACACTCCCTCCTTCATACACATACTCTACCATACACAAACTCTCTCTCTCTCTCATACACACACACCTGACTGGCCTGACTGGTGAGTCTGCGAGGGGAGAGGGGTCGTTTCTGCTGGTGGATGGCCTGGAGACGAGTGATCAGGAACTTCTTATCCTCCCCCTCCTAGAGACACAATGACACAGGTCAGCAGGGAACAACCATGTAGCTGGCCATTAACACCTTATACACAGTGTTAGAACACTCCATTAACACATTATACACAGTGATAGAACACTCCATTAACACATTATACACAGTGTTAGAACACTTCATTATACACAGTGTTAGAACACTCCATTAACACAGTGTTAGAACACTCCATTAACACATTATACACAGTGTTAGAACACGCCATTACACACAGTGTTAGAACACTCCATTACACACAGTGTTAGAACACTCCATTAACACTGTGTTAGAACACTCCATTAACACATTATACACAGTGTTAGAACACTCCATTAACACATTATACACAGTGTTAGAACACTCCATTAACACAGTGTTAGAACACTCCATTATACACAGTGTTAGAATACTCCATTAACACATTATACACAGTGTTAGAACACTCCATTAACACATTATACACAGTGTTAGAACACTCCATTAACACAGTGTTAGAACACTCCATTAACAGTGTTAGAATACACCATTAACACCTTATACACAGTGTTAGAACACTCCATTAACACATTATACACAGTGTTAGAACACTCCATTATACACAGTGTTAGAACACTCCATTAACACATTATACACAGTGATAGAACACTCCATTAACACATTATACAGTGTTAGAACACTCCATTAACACATTATACACAGTGATAGAACACTCCATTAACACATTATACACAGTGATAGAACACTCCATTAACACATTATACACAGTGTTAGAACACTCCATTATACACAGTGTTAGAACACTCCATTAACACATTATACACAGTGATAGAACACTCCATTAACACATTATACACAGTGTTAGAACACTCCATTATACACAGTGATAGAACACTCCATTAACACAGTGTTAGAACACTCCATTATACACAGTGTTAGAATACACCATTAACACTTTATACACAGTGTTAGAACACTCCATTAACACATTATACACAGTGTTAGAACACTCCATTAACACATTATACAGTGTTAGAACACTCCATTAACACATTATACACAGTGTTAGAACACTCCATTAACACATTATACAGTGTTAGAACACTCCATTAACACATTATACACAGTGTTAGAACACCCCATTAACACATTATACACAGTGTTAGAACACACCATTAACACATTATACACAGTGTTAGAACACTCCAGTAACACTTTATACACAGTGTTAGAACACTCCATTAACACATTATACACAGTGTTAGAACACCCCATTAACACATTATACACAGTGTTAGAACACCCCATTAACACATTATACACAGTGTTAGAACACCCCATTAACACATTATACACAGTGTTAGAACACTCCATTAAAACAGTATACACAGTGTTAGAACACACCAATAACACATTATACACAGTGATAGAACAATACATTAACACATTATACACAGTGTTAGAACACTCCATTATACACAGTGATAGAACACTCCATTAACACATTATACACAGTGTTAGAACACTCCATTAACACATTATACACAGTGATAGAACACTCCATTAACACATTATACACAGTGTTAGAACACTCCATTATACACAGTGTTAGAACACTCCATTAACACAGTGTTAGAACACTCCATTAACACATTATACACAGTGTTAGAACACTCCATTAACACATTATACAGTGTTGGAAAAGTCCATTAACACATTATACACAGTGTTAGAACACTCCATTACACACAGTGTTAGAACACTCCATTACACACAGTGTTAGAACACTCCATTAACACAGTGTTAGAACACTCCATTAACACATTATACACAGTGTTAGAACACTCCATTAACACATTATACACAGTGTTAGAACACTCCATTAACACAGTGTTAGAACACTCCATTATACACAGTGTTAGAATACTCCATTAACACATTATACACAGTGTTAGAACACTCCATTAACACATTATACACAGTGTTAGAACACTCCATTAACACAGTGTTAGAACACTCCATTAACAGTGTTAGAATACACCATTAACACCTTATACACAGTGTTAGAACACTCCATTAACACATTATACACAGTGTTAGAACACTCCATTATACACAGTGTTAGAACACTCCATTAACACATTATACACAGTGTTAGAACACTCCATTAACACAGTGTTAGAACACTCCATTAACAGTGTTAGAATACACCATTAACACCTTATACACAGTGATAGAACACTCCATTAACACATTATACACAGTGTTAGAACACTCCATTAACACATTATACACAGTGTTAGAACACACCAATAACACATTATACACAGTGATAGAACACTCCATTAACACATTATACACAGTGTTAGAACACTCCATTATACACAGTGATAGAACACTCCATTAACACATTATACACAGTGATAGAACACTCCATTAACACATTATACACAGTGTTAGAACACTCCATTATACACAGTGTTAGAACACTCCATTAACACATTATACACAGTGATAGAACACTCCATTAACACATTATACACAGTGTTAGAACACTCCATTATACACAGTGATAGAACACTCCATTAACACATTATACACAGTGATAGAACACTCCATTAACACAGTGTTAGAACACTCCATTATACACAGTGTTAGAATACACCATTAACACTTTATACACAGTGTTAGAACACTCCATTAACACATTATACACAGTGTTAGAACACTCCATTAACACATTATACAGTGTTAGAACACTCCATTAACACATTATACACAGTGATAGAACACTCCATTAACACATTATACACAGTGATAGAACACTCCATTAACACATTATACACAGTGTTAGAACACTCCATTATACACAGTGTTAGAACACTCCATTAACACATTATACACAGTGATAGAACACTCCATTAACACATTATACACAGTGTTAGAACACTCCATTAACACATTATACAGTGTTAGAACACTCCATTAACACATTATACACAGTGTTAGAACACCCCATTAACACATTATACACAGTGTTAGAACACACCATTAACACATTATACACAGTGTTAGAACACTCCATTAACACATTATACACAGTGTTAGAACACTCCATTAACACATTATACACAGTGTTAGAACACTCCATTAAAACAGTATACACAGTGTTAGAACACACCAATAACACATTATACACAGTGATAGAACACTCCATTAACACATTATACACAGTGTTAGAACACTCCATTATACACAGTGATAGAACACTCCATTAACACATTATACACAGTGTTAGAACACTCCATTAACACAGTGTTAGAACACTCCATTATACACAGTGTTAGAATACACCATTAACACTTTATACACAGTGTTAGAACACTCCATTAACACATTATACAGTGTTAGAACACTCCATTAACACATTATACAGTGTTAGAACACTCCATTAACACATTATACACAGTGATAGAACACTCCATTAACACATTATACACAGTGTTAGAACACTCCATTAACACAGTGTTAGAACACTCCATTATACACAGTGTTAGAACACTCCATTATACACAGTGTTAGAATACACCATTAACACTTTATACACAGTGTTAGAACACTCCATTAACACATTATACAGTGTTAGAACACTCCATTAACACATTATACAGTGTGATAGAACACTCCATTAACACATTATACACAGTGTTAGAACACTCCATTATACACAGTGTTAGAACACTCCATTATACAGTGTTAGAATACACCATTAACACTTTATACACAGTGTTAGAACACTCCATTAACACATTATACACAGTGTTAGAACACTCCATTAACACATTATACAGTGTTAGAACACTCCATTAACACATTATACACAGTGTTAGAACACCCCATGAACACATTATACACAGTGTTAGAACACCCCATGAACACATTATACACAGTGTTAGAACACTCCATTAACACAGTGTTAGAACACTCCATTAACACATTATACACAGTGTTAGAACACCCCATTAACACATTATACAGTGTTGGAAAAGTCCATTAACACATTATACACAGTGTTAGAACACTCCATTACACACAGTGTTAGAACACTCCATTAACACAGTGTTAGAACACTCCATTAACACAGTGTTAGAACACTCCATTAACACATTATACACAGTGTTAGAACACTCCATTAACACATTATACACAGTGTTAGAACACTCCATTAACACAGTGTTAGAACACTCCATTATACACAGTGTTAGAATACTCCATTAACACATTATACACAGTGTTAGAACACTCCATTAACACATTATACACAGTGTTAGAACACTCCATTAACACAGTGTTAGAACACTCCATTAACAGTGTTAGAAAACACCATTAACACCTTATACACAGTGTTAGAACACTCCATTAACACATTATACACAGTGTTAGAACACTCCATTATACACAGTGTTAGAACACTCCATTAACACATTATACACAGTGATAGAACACTCCATTAACACATTATACACAGTGTTAGAACACTCCATTAACACAGTGTTAGAACACTCCATTATACACAGTGTTAGAATACACCATTAACACTTTATACACAGTGTTAGAACACTCCATTAACACATTATACACAGTGTTAGAACACTCCATTAACACATTATACACAGTGTTAGAACACCCCATTAACACATTATACACAGTGTTAGAACACCCCATTAACACATTATACACAGTGTTAGAACACACCATTAACACATTATACACAGTGTTAGAACACTCCATTAACACATTATACACAGTGTTAGAACACTCCATTAACACATTATACACAGTGTTAGAACACTCCATTAACACATTATACACAGTGTTAGAACACTCCATTAACACATTATACACAGTGTTAGAACACTCCATTAACTTCTTGCCACTATAGGGGGTGCTGTTTTTGCATTAGCATAATTTCCTCTACAGATTAAACTGCCTCTTATTCAATTATTGCTCTTACTATATGCATAGAATTAATACCATTGGATAGAAAACAATCTATAGTTTCTAAAACCGTTTCAATTTTGTCTCTGAGTGAAACAGAAGTCATTTGACAGCACTTTCCCTGACCAAGAAGAAGAATGCAAGATGTGTATGCTCGCTTCAACGCTCTGCCTATATATGGTCACGCCACCTATGACCCGAAACACACTTCATTCGTCTTCCTCTGGGTGTCAAGAGGACGTCAGAGGAGAAATTTTTTGTTTATCTTGTACTGACGTGAAATAAGACCTATTTCTTTGGCGTGACCGACAACTTCCGGTTCTCTGAATCGCGCTATTTGGAGGTGCGATTGTCTACTGTTTTGCTGCCGTTACGGATGAAAACTATCTCCGTCTCGAAGTTTGTTTGATACATGTGACCATATCATCTTAATGTATGTTTTTTCAATATAGTTTAATCAGATTATTTGAATTTTTTCGGGAGTTTTGCCGTGTTCCGTTCTGTGACTTTTTTTACTTTGGCCAGTCGACCAGTACATATGCTAAATGAAGAGGGAAAGTTGCCATTATGAATGGATTGAACGACTCATCAGGACTAAGGACACCTTGATCAACATTCTGATGAAAGATCAGCAATAGTAAGACCCAATTTACGATGTTATTTCATATATCTGTCGTGCATGTGAACTGGTCGGGGGCGCCCAGCTGGTTCTGGCTGGCGTGGCTATGCTAATTTAGCGCTACATTTTGTTTTCGCTATAAAACATTTAATAAATCTGAAATATTGTTTGGATTCACCAGATGTTGGGCTTTCAATATCTGTACGCTGTGTATTTTTCTGAAATGTTTTAAGATAAGTAATTAGTTATATGACGTTGGTCTCTGTAATTGTTCTGGCTGCGTCGGCACTATTTCAGATTGCAGCTGCAATGTAGAACTGTGATTTATACCTGAAAAATGCACATTTTTCAAAAAAAAACTATGCTATACCATAAATATGTTATCAGACTGTCATCTTATGAAGTTGTTTCTTGGTTAGTGGCTATATATATTTTTATTTAGTCGAATTAGTGATAGCTACTGACGCAGGAAAAAACTGTTGGAGTAAAAAAATTGTGTCTTATGCTAACGTGGTTAGCTAATAGATTTACATAGTGTCTTCCCTGTAAAACATTTTAAAAATCTGAAATGGTGGCTTTATTCACAAGATCTGTATCTTTCATCTGGTGTCTTGGACTTGTGATTTAATGATATTTAGATGCTACAATTTACTTGTGACGCTATGCTAGCTATGCTACTCAGTGGGGGGGGAGTGGGGGGTGATCCCGGATCCGGGTTGGTGACTCGTTAAAGGTCCATTAACACATTATACACAGTGTTAGAACACTCCATTAACACTTTATACACAGTGTTAGAACACTCCATTAACACATTATACACAGTGTTAGAACACACCATTAACACAGTGTTAGAACACTCCATTAACAGTGTTAGAATACACCATTAACACATTAAACACAGTGTTAGAACACTCCATTAACACATTATACACAGTGTTAGAACACTCCATTAACACATTATACAGTGTTAGAACACTCCATTAACACATTATACACAGTGTTAGAACACTCCATTAACAGTGTTAGAATACACCATTAACACATTAAACACAGTGTTAGAACACTCCATTAACACATTATACACAGTGTTAGAACACTGTTGAAAGTACATTTTCTACATTGACATTTTAGTCATTCAGCAGACGCTCTGATCCAGAGAGACTTACAGTTAGTGAGTCATTTAGCAGACGCTCTGATCCAGAGAGACTTACAGTTAGTGAGTCATTTAGCAGACGCTCTGACCCAGAGAGACTTACAGTTAGTGAGTCATTCAGCAGACGCTCTGACCCAGAGAGACTTACAGTTAGTGAGTCATTTAGTAGACGCTCTGACCCAGAGAGACTTACAGTTAGTGAGTCATTTAGCAGACGCTCTGATCCAGAGAGACTTACAGTTAGTGAGTCATTTAGCAGACGCTCTGATCCAGAGAGACTTACAGTTAGTGAGTCATTTAGCAGACGCTCTGATCCAGAGAGACTTACAGTTAGTGAGTCATTTAGCAGACGCTCTGATCCAGAGAGACTTACAGTTAGTGAGTCATTTAGCAGACGCTCTGATCCAGAGAGACTTACAGTTAGTGAGTCATTTAGCAGACGCTCTGATCCAGAGAGACTTACAGTTAGTGAGTCATTTAGCAGACGCTCTGACCCAGAGAGACTTACAGTTAGTGAGTCATTCAGCAGACGCTCTGATCCAGAGAGACTTACAGTTAGTGAGTCATTTAGCAGACGCTCTGATCCAGAGAGACTTACAGTTAGTGAGTCATTTAGCAGACGCTCTGATCCAGAGAGACTTACAGTTAGTGAGTCATTTAGCAGACGCTCTGATCCAGAGAGACTTACAGTTAGTGAGTCATTTAGCAGACGCTCTGATCCAGAGAGACTTACAGTTAGTGAGTCATTTAGCAGACTCTCTGTTCCAGAGAGACTTACAGTTAGTGAGTCATTTAGCAGACGCTCTGATCCAGAGTCACTTACAGTTAGTGAGTCATTTAGCAGACTCTCTGACCCAGAGAGAATTACAGTTAGTGAGTCATTAGCAGACGCTCTGATCCAGAGAGACTTACAGTTAGTGAGTCATTTAGCAGACACTCTGATCCAGAGAGACTTACAGTTAGTGAGTCATTTAGCAGACGCTCTGATCCAGAGAGACTTACAGTTAGTGAGTCATTTAGCAGACACTCTGATCCAGAGAGACTTACAGTTAGTGAGTCATTTAGCAGACGCTCTGATCCAGAGAGACTTACAGTTAGTGAGTCATTTAGCAGACGCTCTGATCCAGAGTCACTTACAGTTAGTGAGTCATTTAGCAGACACTCTGATCCAGAGAGACTTACAGTTAGTGAGTCATTTAGCAGACTCTCTGTTCCAGAGAGACTTACAGTTAGTGAGTCATTTAGCAGACGCTCTGATCCAGAGTCACTTACAGTTAGTGAGTCATTTAGCAGACACTCTGATCCAGAGAGACTTACAGTTAGTGAGTCATTTAGCAGACGCTCTGATCTAGAGCGACTTAGTTAGTGAGTCATTTAGCAGACGCTCTGATCCAGAGAGACTTACAGTTAGTGAGTCATTTAGCAGACGCTCTGATCCAGAGAGACTTACAGTTAGTGAGTCATTTAGCAGACGCTCTGATCCAGAGAGACTTACAGTTAGTGAGTCATTTAGCAGACGCTCTGATCCAGAGAGACTTACAGTTAGTGAGTCATTTAGCAGACGCTCTGATCCAGAGTCACTTACAGTTAGTGAGTCATTTAGCAGACACTCTGATCCAGAGAGATTTACAGTTAGTGAGTCATTTAGCAGACGCTCTGATCCAGAGAGACTTACAGTTAGTGAGTCATTTAGCAGACGCTCTGATCCAGAGAGACTTACAGTTAGTGAGTCATTTAGCAGACGCTCTGATCCAGAGAGACTTACAGTTAGTGAGTCATTTAGCAGACACTCTGATCCAGAGAGACTTACAGTTAGTGAGTAGTTATCATAGTGTTATCCAGATAGAAAACGTTGTTATAAAGGGTTAAGTCACACTGTTATAAAGGGTTAAGTCACATTAGTATTGTATAAGAGGGTTGCGACATAGTGTTATCCAGATAGAAAACGTTGTTATAAAGGGTTAAGTCACACTGTTATAAAGGGTTAAGTCACATTAGTATTGTATAAGAGAGTTGACGTTACGTTTTCTATCTGTATAACACTGTTATAAAGGGTTAAGTCACACTGTTATAAAGGGTTACGTCACACTGTTATAACGGGTTACGTCACACTGTTATAAAGGGTTAAGTCACACTGTTATAAAGGGTTAAGTCACACTGTTATAAAGGGTTACGTCACACTGTTATAAAGGGTTACGTCACACTGTTATAAAGGGTTACGTCACACTGTTATAAAGGGTTACGTCACACTGTTATAAAGGGTTAAGTCACATTAGTATTGTATAAGAGAGTTGACGTTACGTTTTCTATTTGCTCCTGCAGCAGACTGATAATCTTCCTCTGTCCATCCACCACCTGGGTGTTGAAGTAAATCACTATCCTGAGAGACACAGAGAGACAGTATGAAAACACACAACAACATTCTCCTTTACAGAGACACTGACAGGAAATGATCAAAGCAACCTGAAGGAACTTAGTTTGTGTCAAATCCCTCAAACTATCATCCTGCTTACAGGAAGATACCAGGAACAGAGGGTTCTCCACCATGTAGCTGTGAGCCCAGGCTAGTCTGTCTGTCTGTCTGTCTGTGTGTGTCTGTGTGTGTGTGTGTGTGTGTGTGTGTGTGTCTGTGTGTTTACCTGTCTGTGTCTGTACACCGGTCTCTCTCTGTGTGTGTCTGTCTGTGTGTGTCTGTCTGTCTGTCTGTCTGTCTGTCTGTGTGTGTCTGTGTGTGTGTGTGTGTGTCTGTGTGTTTACCTGTCTGTGTCTGTACACCGGTCTCTCTCTCTGTGTGTGTGTGTGTGTGTGTGTGTGTACCTGTCTGTGTCTGTACACCGGTCTCTCTCTGTGTGTGTGTGTGTGTGTGTGTGTGTGTGTGTGTGTGTGTGTGTGTGTGTGTGTGTGTGTGTGTGCGCGCATGTGTGTGTGTGTGACTCACAGGAAGATCCCAGCAGCCAGGAACAGAAACAGAGGGTTCTCCACTATGTAGCTGTGAGCCCAGGCTAACCAGGCCAGGTTAGGGTTGTGTGTCTCCAACTCCTTCACCCACAGCTTCCCTGACTGGAACATAGTGGACAGGCTACGGAACGGCCCGCATGACTCAGACGGACGGATACTGGAGGGAGAGGAGGGGAGGGAGAGGAGGGAGTGGAGAGGAGGGGAGGGAGAGGAGGGGAGGGAGAGGAGGGAGTGGAGAGGAGGGGAGGGAGAGGAGGGAGTGGAGGGGGAGGGAGAGGAGGGAGGGAGGGAGAGGAGGGGAGGGAGATGAGGGAGGGGAGGGAGAGGAGGGGAGGGAGAGGAGGGAGAGGAGGGGAGGGGAGGGAGAGGAGGGGAGGGAGAGGAGGGGAGGGAGAGGAGGGAGAGGAGGGAGAGGAGGGGAGGGGAGGGAGAGGAGGGGAGGGAGAGGAGGGGAGGGAGAGGAGGGAGAGGAGGGGAGGGAGAGAGATTGATATACTATGTTATCTATGTGAGTAATGTATATTGCAGGTATGTGTGTGTTTGAATTTGCTAGTGTGTGTTCAACATCTTCAGTGTGTGTGTTAGTGACATCCATCTCTCCTTACCTCCACATGGTGTAGCTGACACAAACAGCAGCCCCCAGGAAGGAAGGGCAGCAGAGGAGAGTGATGAAGATGGTGCTCATCTGACTGGCTCTATAGGGCTTCCTAGGGGACTGGCAGTTCATCATCACACTAGTCTGGTGGACACACACACACACACACACACACACACACACACACACACACACACACACACACACACACACACACACACACACACACACACACACACACACACACACACACACAGAGAGAGAGAGTACTGTCAGGATACGGTCAGAGAACAGTTTGTGAGTCAAGACAAGGTTAAATGTCAGTTGACATTCAGTTGTAGTTGGATAGTAATTAGGGTACATAGTGCAGTTAGCAGTATGATCACAGTGATCAGAACAGACGTACCTGCTTCATGTAGAAGAGAAGCAGCAGTTTGATGATCTGTACAGCAGGAAGCAGAGGAGTGAACAACACCCCCAACCTAAACACCACGGATACAACATCACTACAACCTCCACAACACAGATACAACATCACTACAACCTCCACAACACGGACACAACATCACTACAACCTCCACAACACATATACAACATCACTACAACCTCCACAACACAGATACAACATCACTACAACCTCCACAACACAGATACAACATCACCACAACCTCCACAACACAGATACAACATCACTACAACCTCCACAACACAGACTCAACATCACTACAACCTCCACAACACAGACTCAACATCACTACAACCTCCACAACACAGATACAACATCACTACAACCTCCACAACACAGATACAACATCACTACAACCTCCACAACACAGATACAACATCACTACAACCTCCACAACACAGATACAACATCACTACAACCTCCACAACACAGACACAACATCACTACAACCTCCACAACACAGACACAACATCACTACAACCTCCACAACACAGACACAACATCACTACAACCTCCACAACACAGACACAACATCACCACAACCTCCACAACACAGACACAACATCACCACAACCTCCACAACACAGACACAACATCACTACAACCTCCACAACACAGACACAACATCACTACAACCTCCACAACACAGACACAACATCACTACAACCTCCACAACACAGACACAACATCACTACAACCTCCACAACACAGACACAACATCACTACAACCTCCACAACACAGATACAACATCACTACAACCTCCACAACATCACTACAACCTCCACAACACAGATACAACATCACTACAACCTCCACAACACAGATTCAACATCACTACAACCTCCACAACACAGATACAACACCACTACAACCTCCACAACACAGATACAACACCACTACGACCTCCACAACACAGATACAACACCACTACAACCTCCACAACATCACTACAACCTCCACAACACAGATACAACATCACTACAACCTCCACAACACAGATACAACATCACTACAACCTCCACAACACAGACACAACATCACTACAACCTCCACAACACAGATACAACCTCCACAACACAGATACAACATCACTACAACCTTCACAACACAGACACTACAACCTCCACAACACAGATACAACATCACTACAACCTCCACAACACAGATACAACATCACTACAACCTCCACAACAGACACAACATCACTACAACCTCCACAACATCACTACAACCTCCACAACACAGACACAACATCACTACAACCTCCACAACACAGACACAACATCACTACAACCTCCACAACACAGATACAACATCACTACAACCTCCACAACAGACACAACATCACTACAACCTCCACAACATCACTACAACCTCCACAACACAGACACAACATCACTACAACCTCCACAACACAGACACAACATCACTACAACCTCCACAACACAGACACAACATCACTACAACCTCCACAACACAGACACAACATCACTACAACCTCCACAACATCACTACAACCTCCACAACACAGACACAACATCACTACAACCTCCACAACACAGACACAACATCACTACAACCTCCACAACACAGACACAACATCACTACAACCTCCACAACACAGACACAACATCACTACAACCTCCACAACACAGATACAACATCACTACAACCTCCACAACACAGATACAACATCACTACAACCTCCACAACACAGATACAACATCACTACAACCTCCACAACACAGATACAACATCACCACAACCTCCACAACACAGACACAACATCACCACAACCTCCACAACACAGACACAACATCACTACAACCTCCACAACACAGACACAACATCACTACAACCTCCACAACACAGACACAACATCACTACAACCTCCACAACACAAATACAACCTCCACAACACAGATACAACATCACTACAACCTTCACAACACAGACACTACAACCTCCACAACACAGATACAACATCACTACAACCTCCACAACACAGATACAACATCACTACAACCTCCACAACACAGATACAACATCACTACAACCTCCACAACACAGACACAACATCACTACAACCTCCACAACATCACTACAACCTCCACAACACAGACACAACATCACTACAACCTCCACAACACAGACACAACATCACTACAACCTCCACAACACAGACACAACATCACTACAACCTCCACAACACAGACACAACATCACTACAACCTCCACAACACAGACACAACATCACTACAACCTCCACAACACAGATACAACATCACTACAACCTCCACAACACAGATACAACATCACTACAACCTCCACAACACAGATACAACATCACTACAACCTCCACAACACAGATACAACATCACTACAACCTCCACAACACAGATACAACATCACTACAACCTCCACAACACAGATACAACATAACTACAACCTCCACAACACAGATACAACATCACTACAACCTCCACAACACAGATACAACATCACTACAACCTCC
>NW_024061147.1:80000-92500 GCF_016432855.1 Salvelinus namaycush
GGTGCAGTTTGAAGGGGTGTGCTGCCTGGTGCAGTTTGGAGGGGTGTGCTGCCTGGTGCAGTTTGGAGGGGTGTGCTGCCTGGTGCAGTTTGGAGGGGTGTGCTGCCTGGTGCAGTTTGGAGGGGGGGGCTGCCTGGTGCAGTTTGGAGGGGGGGGCTGCCTGGTGCAGTTTGGAGGGGGGGGCTGCCTGGTGCAGTTTGGAGGGGGGGGCTGCCTGGTGCAGTTTGGAGGGGGGGCTGCCTGGTGCAGTTTGGATGGGGGGGCTGCCTGGTGCAGTTTGGAGGGGGGGGGCTGCCTGGTGCAGTTTGGAGGGGGGGGGGCTGCCTGGTGCAGTTTGGAGGGGTGGGCTGCCTGGTGCAGTTTGGAGGGGCGTGCTGCCTGGTGCAGTTTGGGGGGGGGGGGGGCTGCCTGGTGCAGTTTGGAGGGGCGTGCTGCCTGGTGCAGTTTGGGGGGGGGGGGGGGGGGCTGCCTGGTGCAGTTTGGAGGGGGGGGCTGCCTGGTGCAGTTTGGAGGGGGGGGCTGCCTGGTGCAGTTTGGAGGGGGGGGCTGCCTGGTGCAGTTTGGAGGGGCGTGCTGCCTGGTGCAGTTTGGAGGGGGGGGGCTGCCTGGTGCAGTTTGGAGGGGGGGGCTGCCTGGTGCAGTTTGGAGGGGGAGGCTGCCTGGTGCAGTTTGGAGGGGCGTGCTGCCTGGTGCAGTTTGGAGGGGGGGGGGCTGCCTGGTGCAGTTTGGAGGGGGGGGGCTGCCTGGTGCAGTTTGGAGGGGGGGGCTGCCTGGTGCAGTTTGGAGGGGGGCGTGCTGCCTGGTGCAGTTTGGGGGGGGGGGGGGGCTGCCTGGTGCAGTTTGGGGGGGGGGGGCTGCCTGGTGCAGTTTGGAGGGGGGGGGCTGCCTGGTGCAGTTTGGAGGGGGGGGGGCTGCCTGGTGCAGTTTGGAGGGGGGGGCTGCCTGGTGCAGTTTGGAGGGGGGGGGCTGCCTGGTGCAGTTTGGAGGGGGGGGCTGCCTGGTGCAGTTTGGAGGGGGGGGCTGCCTGGTGCAGTTTGGAGGGGGGGGCTGCCTGGTGCAGTTTGGAGGGGCGTGCTGCCTGGTGCAGTTTGGAGGGGGGGGCTGCCTGGTGCAGCTTGGAGGGGGGGGCTGCCTGGTGCAGTTTGGAGGGGGGGGCTGCCTGGTGCAGTTTGGAGGGGGGGGGGGGGCTGCCTGGTGCAGTTTGGAGGGGGGGGGGGGGCTGCCTGGTGCAGTTTGGAGGGGGGGGGGGCTGCCTGGTGCAGTTTGGAGGGGGGGGGCTGCCTGGTGCAGTTTGGAGGGGGGGGCTGCCTGGTGCAGTTTGGAGGGGGGGCTGCCTGGTGCAGTTTGGAGGGGGGGGGCTGCCTGGTGCAGTTTGGAGGGGGGGGCTGCCTGGTGCAGTTTGGAGGGGGGGGCTGCCTGGTGCAGTTTGGAGGGGGGGGCTGCCTGGTGCAGTTTGGAGGGGGGGGCTGCCTGGTGCAGTTTGGAGGGGGGGGGCTGCCTGGTGCAGTTTGGAGGGGGGGGCTGCCTGGTGCAGTTTGGAGGGGCGTGCTGCCTGGTGCAGTTTGGAGGGGGGGGCTGCCTGGTGCAGCTTGGAGGGGGGGGCTGCCTGGTGCAGTTTGGAGGGGGGGGCTGCCTGGTGCAGTTTGGAGGGGGGGGCTGCCTGGTGCAGTTTGGAGGGGGGGGCTGCTTGGTGCAGTTTGGGGGGGGGGCTGCCTGGTGCAGTTTGGGGGGGGGGGCTGCCTGGTGCAGTTTGGAGGGGGGGGCTGCCTGGTGCAGTTTGGAGGGGGGGGCTGCCTGGTGCAGTTTGGAGGGGGGGGCTGCCTGGTGCAGTTTGGAGGGGGGGGCTGCCTGGTGCAGTTTGGAGGGGGGGGCTGCCTGGTGCAGTTTGGAGGGGGGGCTGCCTGGTGCAGTTTGGAGGGGGGGCTGCCTGGTGCAGTTTGGAGGGGGGGCTGCCTGGTGCAGTTTGGAGGGGTGTGCTGCCTGGTGCAGTTTGGAGGGGTGTGCTGCCTGGTGCAGCTTGGGGGTATGGGACCGTGTGTTTGGTTCGGGGTGAATGTCTGGTTCTTACCCCTCCAGTGAGCAGCTCCAGCCCAGAGAAGGCTTCGTGTCCCTGGGTTAACGTGGGGGGGTGTACTGCCTGGGGCAGGGCCAGGAACAAACCCGTGACCAGGAACAGGAAGATGTTGAAGAAGAGGAGGGTCTTGACGAACAGGAAGTAAGAGAGGACGCCGGTGCCGAAACGACCGCTCACCCTCTTCAGCGCCACCTGGGGAAGAGGAACAGAGATGGTGAGAAAGAACAGAGAGGTACAATGTGAGAGAGAGAGAGACAGAGACAACCTTACCTGCCACAGCTGTAGGGAGTGGAGGAAGGAGAGACAGAGACAGACTTACCTGCCACAGCTGTAGGGAGTGGAGGAAGGAGAGACAACCTTACCTGCCACAGCTGTAGGGAGTGGAGGAAGGAGAGACAACCTTACCTGCCACAGCTGTAGGGAATGGAGGAAGGAGAGACAGAGACAGACTTACCTGCCACAGCTGTAGAGAGTGGAGGAAGGAGAGACAGAGACAGACTTACCTGCCACAGCTGTAGGGAGTGGAGGAAGGAGAGACAGCTGTACCAGCTCTGTCTCAGAGCCTGAGGGGAAGAGAGGGTCAGTGTCAACTACAGTAATGTTTGTGTCCACATTAAAAAGAGAATTAGAATTATAGGACACACACATTCTGTTTCCTCATTAACTAAAAATGTCTCATAATAACTTAGTTGCCTCCACAACTGCGCCATCTGAGAAACTCTGCTTTGACGTCCCTCCATAATGAGCAGGGTCTAGTCTAAGAGAATGGACCGTAGGATTCACCCATAATGAGCAGGGTCTAGTCTAAGAGAATGGACCGTATGATTCACCCATAATGAGCAGGGTCTAGTCTAAGAGAATGGACCGTAGGATTCACCCATAATGAGCAGGGTCTAGTCTAAGAGAATGGACCGTATGATTCACCCATAATGAGCAGGGTCTAGTCTAAGAGAATGGACCGTAGGATTCACCCATAATGAGCAGGGTCTAGTCTAAGAGAATGGACCGTATGATTCACCCATAATGAGCAGGGTCTAGTCTAAGAGAATGGACCGTATGATTCACCCATAATGAGCAGGGTCTAGTCTAAGAGAATGGACCGTATGATTCACCCATAATGAGCAGGGTCTAGTCTAAGAGAATGGACCGTATGATTCACCCTCACAGGACCATTAAGTCCTGGACAACAGGACTAGAACACCATCAGTAGATAGTGATACACAGCTACAGTAAACACCACCAACATCACATACGTCTGTCTGTCTGTCTGTCTGTCTGTCTGTCTGTCTGTCTGTCTGTCTGTCTGTCTGTCTGTCTGTCTGTCTGTCTGTCTGTCTGTCTGTCTGTCTGTCTGTGTCTGTATCTGTGTCTGTCTGTGTCTGTATCTGTGTCTGTATCTGTGTCTGTCTGTCTGTCTGTCTGACTGTCTGACTGTCTGACTGTCTGACTGTGACGACTGCTGGGAGACCACAGCTGTAAACCCCTGACTTCCACAGAAACTAGGACAAACCCCATGATTGTTGTCTAGACAGATCAGCTGAGGCCTGGATAGGTGTTCAACATGTCAGATAGCAACCACATCACATGATCCAGCAATCTGATGGCCGGCTGCAGAGTGCATGACGTGGTGGACGCCTGAAATGTATCAGGAACTGGACCAATGTAATATTGGAGCAGGAGATCTGACTGTGTGACGTACGATGATGATGTGATACTTGAGCTGGCTGCAGCACGGGATCTGACTGTGATTGGAGCGTTGACCCTTCCTGCCAGCCAACCTCCTGGAGAGAGAGAGGGATGGGAGGAGAGGAGAAAGGGATGAGGGGAGAGAGGAAGGAGGAGAGAGAGGGATGGGGGAGAGAAATGGATGGGGGAGAGAGGGAGGAGGAGAGAGGGAGGGATGGGGGAAGAAAGGGATGGGGGAGAGAGGGAGGAGGGGAGAGAGAGGGAGGAGGGGAGAGAGAGGGATGGGGGGGGGAGAGAGGGATGGGGGGAGAGAGGGATGGGGGAGAAAGGGAGGAGGGGAGAGAGACGGATGGTGGTTACACGATGATACTCTATTCCTCTGTCACTCACTTGTGGAAGAGACCTACTGATAGAGCTGCAGGGAGGAGAGAGAGAGGGATGGTGGGAGAGACCTACTGATAGAGCTGCAGGGAGGAGAGAGAGAGGGATGGTGGGAGAGACCTACTGATAGAGCTGCAGGGAGGAGAGAGAGAGAGGGATGGTGGGAGAGACCTACTGATAGAGCTGCAGGGAGGAGAGAGAGAGAGGGATGGTGGGAGAGACCTACTGATAGAGCTGCAGGGAGGAGAGAGAGAGAGGGATGGTGGGAGAGACCTACTGATAGAGCTGCAGGGAGGAGAGAGAGAGAGGGATGGTGGGAGAGACCTACTGATAGAGCTGCAGGGAGGAGAGAGAGAGAGGGATGGTGGGAGAGACCTACTGATAGAGCTGCAGGGAGGAGAGAGAGAGAGGGATGGTGGGAGAGACCTACTGATAGAGCTGCAGGGAGGAGAGAGAGAGAGGGATGGTGGGAGAGACCTACTGATAGAGCTGCAGGGAGGAGAGAGAGAGAGGGATGGTGGGAGAGACCTACTGATAGAGCTGCAGGGAGGAGAGAGAGAGAGGGATGGTGGGAGAGACCTACTGATAGAGCTGCAGGGAGGAGAGAGAGAGAGGGATGGTGGGAGAGACCTACTGATAGAGCTGCAGGGAGGAGAGAGAGAGAGGGATGGTGGGAGAGACCTACTGATAGAGCTGCAGGGAGGAGAGAGAGAGAGGGATGGTGGGAGAGACCTACTGATAGAGCTGCAGGGAGGAGAGAGAGAGAGGGATGGTGGGAGAGACCTACTGATAGAGCTGCAGGGAGGAGAGAGAGAGGGATGGTGGGAGAGACCTACTGATAGAGCTGCAGGGAGGAGAGAGAGAGGGATGGTGGGAGAGACCTACTGATAGAGCTGCAGGGAGGAGAGAGAGAGGGATGGTGGGAGAGACCTACTGATAGAGCTGCAGGGAGGAGAGAGAGAGGGATGGTGGGAGAGACCTACTGATAGAGCTGCAGGGAGGAGAGAGAGAGGGATGGTGGGAGAGACCTACTGATAGAGCTGCAGGGAGGAGAGAGAGAGGGATGGTGGGAGAGACCTACTGATAGAGCTGCAGGGAGGAGAGAGAGAGGGATGGTGGGAGAGACCTACTGATAGAGCTGCAGGGAGGAGAGAGAGAGGGATGGTGGGAGAGACCTACTGATAGAGCTGCAGGGAGGAGAGAGAGAGGGATGGTGGGAGAGACCTACTGATAGAGCTGCAGGGAGGAGAGAGAGAGGGATGGTGGGAGAGACCTACTGATAGAGCTGCAGGGAGGAGAGAGAGAGGGATGGTGGGAGAGACCTACTGATAGAGCTGCAGGGAGGAGAGAGAGAGGGATGGTGGGAGAGACCTACTGATAGAGCTGCAGGGAGGAGAGAGAGAGGGATGGTGGGAGAGACCTACTGATAGAGCTGCAGGGAGGAGAGAGAGAGGGATGGTGGGAGAGACCTACTGATAGAGCTGCAGGGAGGAGAGAGAGAGGGATGGTGGGAGAGACCTACTGATAGAGCTGCAGGGAGGAGAGAGAGAGGGATGGTGGGAGAGACCTACTGATAGAGCTGCAGGGAGGAGAGAGAGAGGGATGGTGGGAGAGACCTACTGATAGAGCTGCAGGGAGGAGAGAGAGAAAGAGATACTTCTGCGAGTGTAATGTTTACTGTTCATTTTTGTTGATTTAACTTTTGTATATTATTATCTACTTCCCTTGCTTTGGCAATGCTAACATATGTTTCCCATGCCAATAAAGCCATTGAATTGAATTGATAGGAGAGAGAGAGAGAGAGAGAGGATAGAGAGATAGGAGAAATAGACAGAGAGAGATGGACAGCAGGATAGAGGGATGGAGAAAGAGACAGAGATGGTCAGCAGGATAGAGGGATGGAGAAAGAGAGAGAGATGGACAGCAGGATAGAGGGATGGAGAAAGAGAGAGAGATGGACAGCTGGATAGAGGGATGGAGAAAGAGAGAGAGATGGACAGCTGGATAGAGGGATGGAGAAAGAGAGAGATATGGACAGCATGATAGAGGGATGGAGAAAGAGAGAGAGATGGTCAGCAGGATAGAGGGATGGAGAAAGAGAGAGAGATGGACAGCAGGATAGAGGGATGGAGAAAGAGAGAGAGATGGACAGCAGGATAGAGGGATGGTAGAGGAGTATAGATACCTGAGTTCACTCTTCTCTGCCACAGAGAGAGATGGACAGCAGGATAGAGGGATGGAGAAAGAGAGAGAGATGGACAGCAGGATAGAGGGATGGAGAAAGAGACAGATGGACAGCAGGATAGAGGGATGGAGAAAGAGAGAGAGATGGACAGCAGGATAGAGGGATGGAGAAAGAGAGAGAGATGGACAGCAGGATAGAGGGATGGAGAAAGAGAGAGAGATGGACAGCTGGATAGAGGGATGGAGAAAGAGAGAGAGATGGACAGCAGGATAGAGGGATGGAGAAAGAGAGAGAGATGGACAGCAGGATAGAGGGATGGAGAAAGAGAGAGAGATGGACAGCAGGATAGAGGGTTGGAGAAAGAGACAGAGATGGACAGCAGGATAGAGGGATGGAGAAAGAGAGAGAGATGGACAGCAGGATAGAGGGATGGAGAAAGAGAGAGAGATGGACAGCAGAATAGAGGGATGGAGAAAGAGAGAGAGATGGACAGCAGGATAGAGGGATGGAGAAAGAGACAGAGATGGACAGCAGGATAGAGGGATGGAGAAAGAGAGAGAGATGGACAGCAGGATAGAGGGATCGAGAAAGAGAGAGAGATGGACAGCAGGATAGAGGGATGGAGAAAGAGACAGATGGACAGCAGGATAGAGGGATGGAGAAAGAGAGAGAGATGGACAGCAGGATAGAGGGATGGTAGAGGAGTATAGATACCTGAGTTCACTCTTCTCTGCCACAGAGAGAGGCATGGCTCGCAGCATCCTGACCCGGTCACTCAGAGAGAGGTTCTGAAGGTTGTTGACCAGTTGGTCACGCTTACGCCCTGCAGCGCACACACACAGAGAGACGGACAGACACACACAGAGAGACGGACAGACACACCCACAGAGAGACGGACAGACACACACACAGAGAGAGACGGACAGACACACACACAGAGAGAGACGGACAGACACACACACAGAGAGAGACGGACAGACACACACACACAGAGAGACGGACAGACACACACACAGAGAGACGGACAGACACACACACAGAGAGACGGACAGACACACACACACAGAGAGACGGACAGACACACACACACAGAGAGACGGACAGACACACACACAGAGAGACGGACAGACACACACACAGAGAGACGGACAGACACACACACACAGAGAGACGGACAGACACACACACAGAGAGACGGACAGACACACACACAGAGAGAGACGGACAGACACACACACAGAGAGACGGACAGACACACACACACACACAGAGAGACGGACAGACACACACACACAAAGAGACGGACAGACACACACACAGAGAGACGGACAGACACACACAGAGAGACGGACAGACACACACACACACACAGAGAGACGGACAGACACACAGACACACACAGAGAGACGGACAGACACACACACACACAGAGAGACGGACAGACACACACACACAGACAGACGGACAGACACACACACACAGAGAGACGGACAGACACACACAGAGACGGACAGACACACACAGAGACGGACAGACACACACAGAGAGAGACGGACAGACACACACAGAGAGAGACGGACAGACACACACACACGGAGAGACGGACAGACACACACAGAGAGACGGACAGACACACACACAGAGAGACGGACAGACACACACACACAGAGAGACGGACAGACACACACACACAGAGAGACGGACAGACACACACACACAGAGAGACGGACAGACACACACACACAGAGAGACGGACAGACACACACACAGAGAGAGACGGACAGACACATACACAGAGAGAGACGGACAGACACACACACACACAGAGAGACGGACAGACACACACACAGAGAGACGGACAGACACACACAGAGAGACGGACAGACACACACACAGAGAGAGACGGACAGACACACACACAGAGAGACGGACAGACACACACACAGAGAGACGGACAGACACACACACAAAGAGACGGACAGACACACACATTAGTTATGCGTAGGTTATGACATCATTACAACAACAAAAATGTTGGTATTTCAGTGCGTGTGTAACGTTTAAGTGAGTGACCTCACCCTCCTCATCCACGCCCTCGGTCTCCATGCAGTCTGACTCCATGCCGTAACCACGGATACTGGGCCGTGCGGAGCGGGAAAAGTCTTTTATGGAAGGCCTGCTCTGTCTGCGTCTTCTCAACTTCATGGTCTTGTTATAGTACTGAGAGATAATAGCACCTCGACTACGACCTAGAGAGGAGAGGAAGTTAACTTCTTATGGCTGCAGGGTCAGTATTGAGTAGCTTGGATGAAAGGTGCACAGAGGCGCCCAGAGTAAACGGCCTGCTCCTATTTCATAGTTGCTAATATATGCATATTATTAGTAGTATTGGATAGAAAACACTCTGAAGTTTCTAAAACTGTTTGAATTATGTCTGTGAGTATAACAGAACTCATATGGCAGGCAAAAACCTGAGAAGTTCCACTTCCTGTTTGGATTTTTTCTGGGGGTGCCAGATTTTCAACCAAGCTCTCATTGAAATTACAGCGAGATATTGATGAGTTTTCACTTCCTAGGGCTTCCACTAGATGTCAACAGTCAATAGAACTTTGTCTGATGACTCTAATGTGAAGGGGGGCCGAAGGAGACAGGAATTAGTCACCACTGCCACGAGGTGATCACGCATTGAAGAGGCGCGTTCACGTGAGAGGGAGCTCCGTTCCATCGGTCAACTGAAGTCGATGTAATTCTCCGGTTGGAACGTTATTCAAGATGTATGTTAACAACATTCTAAAGATTGATTCAATACATCGTTTGACATGTTTCTACTGACTGTAACGGAACTTTTGGACATTTCGTCACGTTATAGTGGACACGCTTTGTGACTTTGGTTAGGGAGTTTGGTAAACAATTCCAAAGTAGCTAATTGGACATAAATAACGGACATTATCGAACAAATCAAGCATTTATTGTGGACCTGGGATTCCTAGGACTGCATTCTGATGAAGTTCATCAAAGGTAAGGGAACATTTATCATGTATTTTCTGGTTTCTGTTGACCCCAACATGGCGGCTAATTTGGCTATTGTTCTGAGCTCCGTCTCAGATTATTGCATGGTTTATTTTTCCGTAAAGTTTTTTTGAAATCTGACACAGCGGTTGCATTAAGGAGAGGTATATCTATAATTCCATGTGTATAACTTGTATTATCATCTACATTTATGATGAGTATTTCTGTTGAAACGATGTGGCTATGCAAAATCACTTGATGTTTTTGCAACTAGTGAATCTAACACGCCAATGTAAACTCTGATTTTTTAAATATAAATATGAACTTAATCAAACAAAAAATGCATGTATTGTGTAAGTCCTATGAGTGTCATCTGATGAAGATAATCAAAGGTTAGTGATTAATTTTCTCTATTTCTGGTTTTTGTGAAAGCTATCTTTCCCTGGAAAAATGGCTGTGCTTATTGTGGTTTTGTGGTGACCTAACAATCTTTTGTAGTGCTTTCGCTGAAAAGCCTATTTGAAATCGGACACTTTGGTGGGATTAACAACAAGATTACCTTTAACATGATATAAGACAAATCTGTTTGAGGAATTTTAATTATGAGATTTCTGCTTTTTGAATTTGGCGCCCTGCACTTTCACTCGCTGTTGTTATCATCCCGGTAGCGGGATGGCAGCCATAAAAGGTTAACAGGGTCCTGTTATAGTACTGAGAGATGATAGCACCTCCACTACGACCCAGAGAGAGGACAGGAAGTTAACAGGGTCCTGTTATAGTACTGAGAGATGATAGCACCTCCACTACAACCCAGAGAGAGGAGAGGAAGTTAACAGGGTCCTGTTATAGTACTGAGAGATGATAGCACCTCCACTACGACCCAGAGAGAGGAGAGGAAGTTAACAGGGTCCTGTTATAGTACTGAGAGATGATAGCACCTCCACTACGACCCAGAGAGAGGAGAGGAAGTTAACAGGGTCCTGTTATAGTACTGAGAGATGATAGCACCTCCACTACGACCCAGAGAGAGGACAGGAAGTTAACAGGGTCTAGTACTGAGAGATGATAGCACCTCCACTACGACCCAGAGAGAGGACAGGAAGTTAACAGGGTCCTGTTATAGTACTGAGAGATGATAGCACCTCCACTACGACCCAGAGAGAGGACAGGAAGTTAACAGGGTCCTGTTATAGTACTGAGAGATGATAGCACCTCCACTACGACCCAGAGAGAGGAGAGGAAGTTAACTTCTTGCCACTATAGGGGGTGCTGTTTCGCATTAGCATAATTTGCTCTACAGATTAAACTGCCTAGTACTCAATTCTTGCTCGTACAATATGCATATTATTGTTATTATTGGATAGAAAACACTCTCTAGTTTCTATAGCCGTTTGAATTATGTCTCTGAGTGAAACAGAACTCATTCTACAGCACTTTTCCTGACAGGGAGTGAGATTTCAGAAATCTTGGCCTCTGGTCCCAGGCCAGTTTTAAAGTCCCTGTAAATCCTATGAGGATACAAACACTGCCCACGCCTTCCTCTAGATGTCAGTAAGTGGTGACAATTTGAATGGAGTCGATTGCGCAATCAGGGCCTGTATAAAAGGCCAAAGACCGGATGTACCGTTCTTTTGCTCCCTGCGCCTGACGCACGATGGACGTCGGACCTGCTCTCTTTCCAAGCTGTTGTTTAGCCAGTAATATATCGCCGGTCATGTTTTTACTCGTTATAGGTGTTAAAAACATCATAAGGTAGTTAATTTAAACCGTTTTATAGCAATTTATATCCGTTTAGTGCGATTTTGAGGCATTGCTTTGTGATGCACTTTGAAGCGCCGGGCACGTTTCGGGGTCCCGGTCGAACGTTAGTGGGCATTTCGACGGACAAGAGGACATCTTTCGACCAAAAGAAGATTAGACCCAAGAAAGGATACATTGCCCAAGATTCTGATGGAAGATCACCTCATAGTAAGAAATATTTAAGATGATAAATCGTTGTTCTGTCGAAAAATGTTAAACGCATATTCCGCCATTTTTTTTGGTATAGCTTCGCTTGGCGAACCCTGTATTGCACAGTAAGGATAATTTTAGAAATGTAATTCATTAATTGCATTAAGAACTAATTTGTCTTTCGATAGCTGTCCAACTTATATTTTTTTAGTCAAGTTTATGAATAGTTATTCATGAGACAAGAACACTGTGAAAGATGGCGCCCGACATTTTCAGGCCAGTTTTGCTAGTATTGTCATTGTATAACCACGTTTTTTTGTGGCTAAATATGCACATTTTCGAACAAACTCTATATGTATGTTGTAATATGATGTTACAGGAGTGTCATCGGAAGAATTCTGAGAAGGTTAGTGAAAAAATTAATATATTTTGGCGATGATAACGATATCGCTCTCTTTGGCTTGAATCAATGCTCGGGTAACGTTTGCATATGTGGTATGCTAATATAACGATTTATTGTGTTTTCGCTGTAAAACACTTAGAAAATCTGAAATATTGTCTTCACAGGATCTGTGTCTTTCAATTACTGTACGCTGTGTATTTTTAAGAAATGTTTTATGATTAGTAATTAGGTAATACACGTTGCTCTCTGTATTTATTCTAGTCGAGTTGTGATGGTGGGTGCAATTGTAAACTATGATTTATACCTGAAATATGCACATTTTTCTAACAAAACCTATCCTATACAATAAATATGTTATCAGACTGTCATCTGATGAGGTTTTTTCTTGGTTAGTGGCTATCAATATCTTTATTTGGCCGAATTGGTGATAGCACCTGATGGAGTAAGAAACTGATGGAGTTAGAAAAGTGGTGTCTTTTGCTAACGTGGTTAGCTAATAGATTTACATATTTTGTCTTCCCTGTAAAACATTTTAAAAATCTGAAATGGTGGCTTTATTCACAAGATCTGTATCTTTCATTTGGTGTCTTGGACTTGTGATTTAATGATATTTAGATGCTACTATTTAATTGTGACGCTATGCTAGCGATGCTAATCAGTGTGGGGGGGTGGGGGGTGATCCCGGATCCGGGGTTGAGAGGCGGTAAAAGTTAACAGGGTCTAGTACTGAGAGATGATAGCACCTCCACTACGACCCAGAGAGAGGACAGGACGTTAATAGGGGGGCGAGGGGAGGTGTGTAGATACATGAT
>NW_024061147.1:95000-105000 GCF_016432855.1 Salvelinus namaycush
GAGAGAGAGAGAAGTAGATGGATAAAAGTCTGTTGTTGAAGAGGAGGATGAAGAAAGGCAGAGGACAGAGAGGACATGAGGAAGGAGGTCGAGGAGGAAGAATGTTGTTGATGTAGTCCAGTGAAGGATGCTGGGGGAGGACGGCTCATAATAATGGATGGAATGGAGTCAATGGAATGGTATCAGACACATGGAAACCGCAACGCGTTTGATACCATTCCATTCAATCCATTCCAGACATTATTATTAGCCGTCCTCCCCTCAGCAGCCTCCACTGATATAGTCTGATAATACTCACTCCAGGCCAGCCTCCATGTGTTGAGCAGTCAGGTCAAAGTTGACGTTGTGAGCCATCTCTCTCTCTCCGTCTCTCCTCTCCTGTCTGTCTCGTTCTCTTTATCCGTCTGTCTGTCAACCATCAATCTCTGTCCACCAATCACAGAGAAGGGTCACACCCTTGTCCGCTTAGTCACGCCTCTCCACTCTCCTAGCATAGTGTTGCAAAAACTACCTGAGAGAGAGAGACATAGAGAGAGAGAGAGAGAGAGAGAGAAAGAGGAATGTTAGGAATCATAAGGTGTGGTGATTGAAGGTCTCTCCTCTCCTTCGTGTTTCAGCTTGTCTTCTAGTAGCACACACACACACACACACACACACACACACACACACACACACACACACACACACACACACACACACACACACACACACACACACACACACACACACACACACACACACACACACACACACACACACACACACACACACACACACACACACACACCTCATTAAAGCAGTTCTTTATCATACAAACAAAACAGTGTATAAGCAGTTGGTGTGTGTGTGTGTGTGTTTAACCAGTGAAGTGTTTGAATACAGTACTAGGCCTACAACATACCAGGCCTATACACCAGTGAAGTGTTTGAATACAGTACTAGGCCTACAACATACCAGGCCTATACACCAGTGAAGTGTTTGAATACAGTACTAGGCCTACAACATACCAGGCCTATACACCAGTGAAGTGTTTGAATACTGTACTAGGCCTACAACATACCAGGCCTATACACCAGTGAAGTGTTTGAATACTGTACTAGGCCTACAACATACCAGGCCTATACACCAGTGAAGTGTTTGAATACAGTACTAGGCCTACAACATACCAGGCCTATACACCAGTGAAGTGTTTGAATACTGTACTAGGCCTACAACATACCAGGCCTATACACCAGTGAAGTGTTTGAATACTGTACTAGGCCTACAACATACCAGGCCTATACACCAGTGAAGTGTTTGAATACTGTACTAGGCCTACAACATACCAGGCCTATACACCAGTGAAGTGTTTGAATACAGTACTAGGCCTACAACATACCAGGCCTATACACCAGTGAAGTGTTTGAATACTGTACTAGGCCTACAACATACCAGGCCTATACACCAGTGAAGTGTTTGAATACTGTACTAGGCCTACAACATACCAGGCCTATACACCAGGGATGAATGATATATCGGTGAACATATCGGAATCGGACGATATTCGCTAAACATGCCAACATCGGTATCGGCCCGATGTCTAGTTTAATTAACGCCGATGTGCAAAACCGATGTGAAAGCTGACGTGCATACCTATATAATATACCTATATAATATACCTATATAATATACCTATATAATATACCTATAGGATATCAGTATCGGACAAAAATGTCATGTCAGTGCATCACTACTATACATCAAGCATCCTGATTATGTGATGAACAGGACAGCCACTGTCATCCACTCAGACTGGAATGAACATCCTGATTATGTGATGAACAGGACAGCCACTGTCATCCACTCAGACTGGAATGAACATCCTGATTATGTGATGAACAGGACAGCCACTGTCATCCACTCAGGTTGGAATGAACATCCTGATTATGTGATGAACAGGACAGCCACTGTCATCCACTCAGGTTGGAATGAACATCCTGATTATGTGATGAACAGGACGGCCACTGTCATCCACTCAGGTTGGAATGAACATCCTGATTATGTGATGAACAGGACGGCCACTGTCATCCACTCAGGTTGGAATGAACATCCTGATTATGTGATGAACAGGACGGCCACTGTCATCCACTCAGGTTGGAATGAACATCCTGATTATGTGATGAACAGGACGGCCACTGTCATCCACTCAGGTTGGAATGAACATCCTGATTATGTGATGAACAGGACAGCCACTGTCATCCACTCAGGTTGGAATGAACATCCTGATTATGTGATGAACAGGACAGCCACTGTCATCCACTCAGGTTGGAATGAACATCCTGATTATGTGATGAACAGGACGGCCACTGTCATCCACTCAGACTGGAATGAACATCCTGATTATGTGATGAACAGGACGGCCACTGTCATCCACTCAGACTGGAATGAACATCCTGATTATGTGATGAACAGGACGGCCACTGTCATCCACTCAGACTGGAATGAACATCCTGATTGTGTGATGAACAGGACGGCCACTGTCATCCACTCAGACTGGAATGAACATCCTGATTATGTGATGAACAGGACAGCCACTGTCATCCACTCAGACTGGAATGAACATCCTGATTGTGTGATGAACAGGACGGCCACTGTCATCCACTCAGACTGGAATGAACATCCTGATTGTGTGATGAACAGGACGGCCACTGTCATCCACTCAGACTGGAATGAACATCCTGATTATGTGATGAACAGGACGGCCACTGTCATCCACTCAGATTGGAATGAACATCCTGATTATGTGATGAATAGGACGACCACTGTCATCCACTCAGATTGGAATGAACATCCTGATTACGTGATGAACAGGACAGCCACTGTCATCCACTCAGACTGGAATGAACATCCTGATTACGTGATGAACAGGACGGCCACTGTCATCCACTCAGATTGGAATGAACATCCTGATTATGTGATGAACAGCACAGCCACTGTCATCCACTCAGACTGGAATGAACATCCTGATTATGTGATGAACAGGACGGCCACTGTCATCCACTCAGACTGGAATGAACATCCTGATTACGTGATGAACAGGACAGCCACTGTCATCCACTCAGATTGGAATGAACATCCTGATTATGTGATGAACAGCACAGCCACTGTCATCCACTCAGACTGGAATGAACATCCTGATTATGTGATGAACAGGACGGCCACTGTCATCCACTCAGACTGGAATGAACATCCTGATTATGTGATGAACAGGACAGCCACTGTCATCCACTCAGACTGGAATGAACATCCTGATTGTGTGATGAACAGGACGGCCACTGTCATCCACTCAGATTGGAATGAACATCCTGATTGTGTGATGAACAGGACAGCCACTGTCATCCACTCAGACTGGAATGAACATCCTGATTACGTGATGAACAGGACAGCCACTGTCATCCACTCAGACTGGAATGAACATCCTGATTATGTGATGAACAGGACGGCCACTGTCATCCACTCAGACTGGAATGAACATCCTGATTGTGTGATGAACAGGACGGCCACTGTCATCCACTCAGACTGGAATGAACATCCTGATTGTGTGATGAACAGGACGGCCACTGTAGAGTTCAGGCTTGTTTAATCCTAAAATCTATGTTGTGCTGTTTAGTCCCGACTCAGAGACAAAGCAGACACTTCCTGTCCTGTTGCTATGAAACCCATGTAATTACACACCTCATGCTTATCACAACCTGGAGGTGGTGAGTGTGTGACCGAGCGTTTAGACTTCAACACAATTGGTTCCAGATGTTCCACACTGAGCTAATGAACTAAAGACTACAGATTCCCAGAGCTGTAAAGCTCTGAGCGAACAACACAGGACAAGGAAGTGATCGGAGAAGAGCAGTAAAGTAGAGGATTATGACCCTGGCTGAGAATACAGAACGCTGCGGCGATTTGAACCAACATTCACGGGCATTACGAAGGCTACAACATTCTCTGTCTGTTGTAACGGATATTGCAGTAACACAAGCAGGACACAGTCCCTCCACATTGCATTGGAGCAAAATAAATCTTTGTTTTGTGTGACGATGTAGGCTAATCTTTGTAGTTGCTGCCATATCATTGTCACCAGCCAGAGATGCTGCCATATCATTGTCACCAGCCAGAGATGCTGCCATATCGTAGCCACCAGCCAGAGTTGCTGCTATATCATAGCCACCAGCCAGAGTTGCTGCCATATCGTAGCCACCAGCCCTGAGACGCTGCCATATCGTAGCCACCAGCCAGAGAGAGTGCCATATCGTAGCCACCAGCCCTGAGACGCTGCCATATCGTAGCCACCAGCCAGAGAGGCTGCCATATCGTAGCCACCAGCCAGAGTGGCTGCCATATCGTAGCCACCAGCCGGAAATGCTGCCATATCGTAGCCACCAGCCAGAGAGGCTGCCATATCGTAGCCACCAGCCAGAGAGGCTGCCATATCGTAGCCACCAGCCGGAAATGCTGCCATATCGTAGCCGCCAGCCAGAGATGCTGCCATATCATTGTCACCAGCCAGAGATGCTGCCATATCGTAGCCACCAGCCAGAGTTGCTGCTATATCATAGCCACCAGCCAGAGTTGCTGCCATATCGTAGCCACCAGCCAGAGATGCTGCCATATCGTAGCCACCAGCCAGAGATGCTGCCATATCGTAGCCACCAGCCAGAGATGCTGCCATATTGTAGCTACCAGCTAAGAGACCGCTGTCCACTACACTAAGAGACCGTTGTCCACTACACTACACTAAGAGACCGCTGTCCACTACACTAAGAGACCGCTGTCCACTACACTAAGAGACCGCTGTCCACTACACTAAGAGACCGTTGTCCACTACACTAAGAGACCGCTGTCCACTACACTAAGAGACCGCTGTCCACTACACTAAGAGACCGTTGTCCACTACACTAACAGACCGTTGTCCACTACACTAAGAGACCGTTGTCCACTACACTAAGAGACCGTTGTCCACTACACTAAGAGACCGTTGTCCACTACACTAAGAGACCGTTGTCCACTACACTAACAGACCGCTGTCCACTACACTAAGAGACCGCTGTCCACTACACTAAGAGACCGCTGTCCACTACACTAAGAGACCGCTGTCCACTACACTACACTAACAGACCGTTGTCCACTACACTACGAGACCGCTGTCCACTACACTACGAGACCGCTGTCCACTACACTACGAGACCGCTGTCCACTACACTACGAGACCGCTGTCCACTACACTACGAGACCGCTGTCCACTACACTAAGAGACCGCTGTCCACTACACTAAGAGACCGCTGTCCACAACACTACGAGACCACTGTCCACTACACTACACTAACAGACCGCTGTCCACTACACTACGAGACCGCTGTCCACTACACTACGAGACCGCTGTCCACTACACTAAGAGACCGTTGTCCACTACACTAAGAGACCGCTGTCCACTACACTACACTAAGAGACCGCTGTCCACTACACTAAGAGACCGCTGTCCACTACACTAAGAGACCGCTGTCCACTACACTAAGAGACCGCTGTCCACTACACTAAGAGACCGCTGTCCACTACACTAAGAGACCGCTGTCCACTATACTAAGAGACCGCTGTCCACTACACTAAGAGACCGCTGTCCACTACACTAAGAGACCGCTGTCCACTACACTAAGAGACCGCTGTCCACTACACTAAGAGACCGCTGTCCACTACACTAAGAGACCGCTGTCCACTACACTACACTAAGAGACCGCTGTCCACTACACTAAGAGACCGTTGTCCACTACACTAAGAGACCGCTGTCCACTACACTAAGAGACCGCTGTCCACTACACTAAGAGACCGCTGTCCACTACACTAAGAGACCGCTGTCCACTACACTAAGAGACCGCTGTCCACTAAACTAAGAGACCGCTGTCCACTACACTAAGAGACCGCTGTCCACTAAACTAAGAGACCGCTGTCCACTACACTAAGAGACCGCTGTCCACTACACTAAGAGACCGCTGTCCACTACACTAAGAGACCGCTGTCCACTAAACTAAGAGACCGCTGTCCACTACACTAAGAGACCGCTGTCCACTAAACTAACAGACCGCTGTCCACTACACTACACTACAAGACCGCTGTCCACTACGAGACCGCTGTCCACTACGAGACCGCTGTCCACTCCACTACGAGACCGCTGTCCACTACACTAAGAGACCGCTGTCCACTACACTACACTAAGAGACCGCTGTCCACTACACTACACTAAGAGACCGCTGTCCACTACACTACGAGACCGCTGTCCACTACACTACGAGACCGCTGTCCACTACACTACGAGACCAATGTTCACTACACTACGAGACCGTTGTCCACTACACTAAGAGACCGCTGTCCACTACACTAAGAGACCGCTGTCCACTACACTAAGAGACCGCTGTCCACTACACTAAGAGACCGCTGTCCACTACACTAAGAGACCGCTGTCCACTACACTAAGAGACCGCTGTCCACTACACTAAGAGACCGCTGTCCACTACACTAAGAGACCGCTGTCCACTACACTAACAGACCGCTGTCCACTACACTAACAGACCGCTGTCCACTACACTACACTAAGAGACCGCTGTCCACTACACTAAGAGACCGCTGTCCACTACACTAAGAGACCGTTGTCCACTACACTAAGAGACCGCTGTCCACTACACTACACCAAGAGACCGCTGTCCACTACACTACGAGACCGTTGTCCACTACACTACGAGACCGTTGTCCACTACACTACGAGACCGTTGTCCACTACACTAAGAGACCGCTGTCCACTACACTAAGAGACCGCTGTCCACTACACTAAGAGACCGCTGTCCACTACACTACGAGACCGCTGTCCACTACACTACGAGACCGCTGTCCACTACACTACGAGACCGCTGTCCACTACACTACGAGACCGCTGTCCACTACACTACGAGACCGCTGTCCACTACACTAAGAGACCGCTGTCCACTACACTAAGAGACCGCTGTCCACTACACTACACTAAGAGACCGCTGTCCACTACACTAAGAGACCGCTGTCCACTACACTAACAGACCGTTGTCCACTACACTAACAGACCGTTGTCCACTACACTAACAGACCGTTGTCCACTACACTAACAGACCGTTGTCCACTACGAGACCATTGTCCACTAAGAGACCGCTGTCCACTACACTAAGAGACCGCTGTCCACTACACTAAGAGACCATTGTCCACTAAGAGACCGTTGTCCACTACACTAAGAAACCGTTGTCCACTACACTAAGAGACCGCTGTCCACTATACTAAGAGACCATTGTCCATTAAGAGACCGCTGTCCACTACACTAAGAGACCGCTGTCCACTACACTAAGAGACCGCTGTCCACTACACTAAGAGACCGCTGTCCACTACACTAAGAGACCGCTGTCCACTACACTAAGAGACCGCTGTCCACTACACTAAGAGACCGCTGTCCACTACACTAAGAGACCGCTGTCCACTACACTAAGAGACCGCTGTCCACTACACTAAGAGACCGCTGTCCACTACACTAAGAGACCGCTGTCCACTACACTAAGAGACCGTTGTCCACTACACTAAGAGACCGCTGTCCACTACACTAAGAGACCGCTGTCCACTACACTAAGAGACCGCTGTCCACTACACTAAGAGACCGCTGTCCACTACACTAAGAGACCGCTGTCCACTACACTAAGAGACCGCTGTCCACTACACTAAGAGACCGCTGTCCACTACACTACGAGACCGCTGTCCACTACACTACGAGACCGCTGTCCACTACACTAAGAGACCGCTGTCCACTACACTAAGAGACCGTTGTCCACTACACTAAGAGACCGTTGTCCACTACACTAACAGACCGCTGTCCACTACACTAACAGACCGCTGTCCACTACACTAACAGACCGCTGTCCACTACACTAACAGACCGCTGTCCACTACACTAACAGACCGCTGTCCACTACACTAACAGACCGCTGTCCACTACACTAACAGACCGCTGTCCACTACACTAAGAGACCGTTGTCCACTACACTAACAGACCGCTGTCCACTACACTAAGAGACCGTTGTCCACTACACTAACAGACCGCTGTCCACTACACTAACAGACCGCTGTCCACTACACTAACAGACCGCTGTCCACTACACTAACAGACCGCTGTCCACTACACTAAGAGACCGCTGTCCACTACACTAACAGACCGCTGTCCACTACACTAAGAGACCGCTGTCCACTACACTAAGAGACCGCTGTCCACTACACTAACAGACCGTTGTCCACTACACGACCATGGTGCTTGCCTACCAGGAAGAGACCGTTGTTTGGTTAGTGATGTTTCTGCAGTGCTCGTGTGATTGCAGAGTTTTGCTAAACAAACGGATTGATGATATAATGACATCATTCTGCCAGGTAGTCAGTCCACTTTGTAGTTAATACCTCTTGAGAATATAGGGGGTGCTGTTTCGACTTAGTGAAAATTGGTCTCCAAATTAAACTGCCTAGTACTCAATTCTTGCTCGTACAATATGCATATTATTATTATTATTGGATAGAAAACACTCTCTAGTTTCTAAAACCGTTTGAATTATGTCTCTGAGTGAAACAGAACTCATTCTACAGCACTTTTCCTGCCAGGGAGTGAGATTTCAGAAATCTTGGCCTCTGTTCCCAGGTCAGTTTATAAGTCCCTGTGAATGCTGTGGGGCTACAAACACTGCCTACGCCTTCCTCTAGATGTCAGTAAGTGGTGACAATTTGAATGGGGTCGATTGCGCAATCTGGGACTTTATATAAGACCAAGATGCGGAAGTACCTTTCTTTTCTGCCCTGCGCTTGACGCACGATGGACGTCGGACTGGCCTCCTTCCAAGCTTTGGTTTAGCCAGTAATATATCTCCGGTCATGTTTTTACTCGTTATAGGTGTTAAAGACATCATAAGGTAGTTAATTTAAACCGACTTATAGCAATTTATATCAGTTTATTGCGATTTTCTGGCATTTCTTTGTGACGCACTTTCAAGAGTTGGACACTTTTCCGGTACATGCCGAACGTTAGTGGCCATTTCGACAGGACAAGAGGACATCTTTCGACCAAAAGACGATTAGACCGGAGAAAGGACACATTGCCCAAGATTCTGATGGAAGCTCAGCTAATAGTAATAACTATTTATGCTGATAAATCGTTGTTCTGTTGAAAAATGTTAAACGCATAAGCCGCCATTTTTTTTTGGGTAGCTTCGCTTTGGCGCACCCTGTTGCTCCCCATAAGGTTAATTTTAAAAATGTAATTCAGCGATTGCATTAAGAACTAATTTGTCTTTCAATTGCTGTCCACCCTGTATTTTTTAGTCAAGTTTATGATTATTTATTGATTAGACTAGGTCACTCTCCAAGATGGCGCCCGACATTTTCTGGCCAGTTTGGCTACTTTTCTCATTGTATAACCACGATTTTTGTGGCTAAATATGCACATTTTCGAACAAACTCTATATGTATGTTGTAATATGATGTTACAGGAGAGTCATCGGAAGAATTCTGAGAAGGTTAGTGAAAAAATTAATATATTTTGGTGGTGATAACGCTATCGCTCTTTTTGCCTTGAATCAATGCTGGGGTAATGTTTGCACATGTGGTATGCTAATATAACGATTTATTGTGTTTTCGCTGTAAAACACTTAGAAAATCTGAAATATTGTCTGGATTCACAGGATCTGTGTCTTTCAATTACTGTACGCTGTGTATTTTTAAGAAATGTTTTATGATTAGTAATTAGGTAATACACGTTGCTCTCTGTATTTATTCTAGTCGAGTTGTGATGGTGGGTGCAATTGTAAACTATGATTTATACCTGAAATATGCACATTTTTCTAACAAAACCTATGCTATACAATAAATATGTTATCAGACTGTCATCTGATGAAGTTTTTTCTTGGTTAGTGGCTATCAATATCTTTAT
>NW_024061147.1:110000-145923 GCF_016432855.1 Salvelinus namaycush
ACCCCCAAGGCAATCGACATGAATGGCAGGCACTGCCTGATAACGTCGCCCGATATGGTTGTCTTTCCGCTGGTGTTAGTTCACAACGAAACTAGCCCACCTAGTTAGACCTCTAAGCATCGTAAACAACCGACAATTGTTGCATTGTTGTTTCTGTTATTAATGGCGCCTTGCCTTTCCTTTTTGTTCGGTTTATTCTTAACCTGTCAGTCAATCAAACGTATCAGACTGAACAGTTAAAATATCTTGGAAGCTACAGCGGGCAAACTGTTTCTCGAGATTTTTTGCCGTGTCCAAATACATGGAAAGGAAAACGACAACACAATATGAAAAAAGTAACAGTCAGCAATAAGGTCGGTACACTCACCCCCTTCGTAACTTGCGAAACCCGTTCAAGCTTTAACCTGCAGTGCCGGCGCAGTAGATCAGTCTCTCTCTCTCTCTCTACTGTTACAAAATACATCAGCATGTTAAACAGCGGCAACGAACCATTGTCGCCTGTCGGGGTGACGATATCATTATCCTCGCGCATTGAAACGTTGTAACGGGCAATAGGTAGACTTTTACGGAGAAACAGTTTACCGGCTGTCTCAACGTGTGGTTTATATTTCAGTTCAAGAAAAACCGCCGCTGTGTGTCTGTGATTTTATGTTGGAACCGCAAAGTTCCCCCTCAAATAAAGTTTTCCACCGAATGGAACATTCCTATTCATTGCTCGAAATCCTTCTTCCAACGTTTGTTTTCACACGCTATATAATTCCATAGACAGCTGTGTCAGTACAGTACATTTCCTTGGTAAAATAAGTTGGTGACGTCTGTCCTTTCTAGATATATATTTTTTTTTTTATACCTTATCATTCATAAAACATTTCAACAAACGTATAGGCCAGCCTTCTTATGCTACTTTAGGCTTAACGTCTCCAATACAGGTGGCCTAAACATTTATGAATTCATAAATTTTGCCAAGTCAAGTAGCCTACTCCATTGACAGAGCCTCGTCTGGTCAAGGTGTGAGAGATTGTCTGGGTGTGTTGTATTCACAAGTTCTATTGCACAATACGTTCCCTGGTCTGTTCTAGCCTAAAGGTAGCCTGTCAATGAAACATACAAACGGAAGAACGGTCATCTGAGAGGTGAAAGAAGGAAACGAAGAGGCTGAAATTACCTGTGTGCTGTTGATCAGGTGATTTTTCTGTATCCTATTTCTTGGATTGAAAATTACAATGAGCTCTCTCTATCTGTTTTTGACGCACCTGGACACACCTACTGTACATATTAACTCGCCTCGAGAACCTCTGGGTAATGTAGTTTTTGATGAATGACTGAAAGAATAAGTATATTTCCAAAAACTACAACCTCTCTTTCTTCCTCTCTATTCCCCTGTCTCTACCTCTCCATTCCCCTGTCTCTTCCTCTCCATTCCCCTGTCTCTACCTCTCCATTCCCCTGTCTCTACCTCTCCATTCCCCTGTCTCTACCTCTCCATTCCCCTGTCTCTTCCTCTCCATTCCCCTGTCTCTACCTCTCCATTCCCCTGTCTCTACCTCTCCATTCCCCTGTCTCTTCCTCTCCATTCCCCTGTCTCTACCTCTCCATTCCCCTGTCTCTTCCTCTCCATTCCCCTGTCTCTACCTCTCCATTCCCCTGTTTCTACCTCTCCATTCCCCTGTCTCTACCTCTCCATTCCCCTGTCTCTACCTCTCCATTCCCCTGTCTCTTCCTCTCCATTCCCCTGTCTCTACCTCTCCATTCCCCTGTCTCTACCTCTCCATTCCCCTGTCTCTACCTCTCCATTCCCCTGTCTCTACCTCTCCATTCCCCTGTCTCTTCCTCTCCATTCCCCTGTCTCTACCTCTCCATTCCCCTGTCTCTACCTCTCCATTCCCCTGTCTCTACCTCTCCATTCCCCTGTCTCTTCCTCTCCATTCCCCTGTCTCTTCCTCTCCATTCCCCTGTCTCTTCCTCTCCATTCCCCTGTCTCTACCTCTCCATTCCCCTGTCTCTACCTCTCCATTCCCCTGTCTCTACCTCTCCATTCCCCTGTTTCTACCTCTCCATTCCCCTGTTTCTACCTCTCCATTCCACTGTCTCTTCCTCTCCATTCCCCTGTCTCTACCTCTCCATTCCCCTGTCTCTACCTCTCCATTCCCCTGTCTCTACCTCTCCATTCCCCTGTCTCTACCTCTCCATTCCCCTGTCTCTACCTCTCCATTCCCCTGTCTCTTTCTCTCCTTTCCCCTGTCTCTTTCTCTCCATTCCCCTGTCTCTACCTCTCCATTCCCCTGTCTCTACCTCTCCATTCCCCTGTCTCTACCTCTTTATTCCCCTGTCTCTACCTCTCCATTCCCCTGTCTCTACCTCTTTATTCCCCTGTCTCTACCTCTCCATTCCCCTGTCTCTACCTCTTTATTCCCCTGTCTCTACCTCTTTATTCCCCTGTCTCTACCTCTCCATTCCCCTGTCTCTACCTCTCCATTCCCCTGTCTCTACCTCTCCATTCCCCTGTCTCTACCTCTCCATTCCCCTGTCTCTACCTCTTTATTCCCCTGTCTCTACCTCTCCATTCCCCTGTCTCTACCTCTCCATTCCCCTGTCTCTACCTCTCCATTCCCCTGTCTCTTCCTCTCCATTCCCCTGTCTCTACCTCTCCATTCCCCTGTCTCTACCTCTCCATTCCCCTGTCTCTACCTCTTCATTCCTCAAACAGACTGGTACCCAGGCTACCTTTATAGATGCTAGAGATGATTTCCCTCCTCCACTAGTTACACCCAGACTACATGGACAACTATGCAGCCATGCAGCCATGCAGCCACCATTTCACAGCCTGTATTTGGCATCACATGAGAACTGTTATCTCACATTTACATCTTAGTCCTTCTGCAGACGCTCTTATCCATGTTTTACAATCAGTGGTGCATTCAACCAAGAGAGGTAAAACATCCACAAGCTGCACCAACTGTTTGCTTTAGTCTCCATAGACTACAGTAGGGACGGTAGGTAGTCTAGTGGTTAAGAGCGCCGGGCAAGGAATCAAAAGGTCACTGGTTTGAATCCCCAAGGTGGGAAAATCGGCATTTCTGCCCTTGAGCGAGGTAGTTAACCTCCAACAACTGCTCCTCGGGCGCTGTGGACATTGAGTAAGGCAGCGCCCTGCACCTCTCTGATTCAGAGGTGTTGGGGTAAATGTGGAAGACTCATTTCGGTTGAATGCGATCAGTTGTGCAACTGACGAAGTAGCTGCTTTCCTTCCCCAGTAAGACTATACATGATAATGCCATCTGTGGTTTGAGTAGGTGGTGAACACACACTAGCTTTTCAGCAGAATCCTCTCCTTCTCACCAACAGTTTCAGAATGACTATGGCCTATGATCAGTCTTCATTGCACTCAACCACATTTTAAATACTTTATTTGATTCCACATATTACATCATAAAGGATTCAAACATGTTAAAGGTCATTGACCTCAAGGACACTTAAGGAAACAAGAAGTATATCCTATGCAGCCCATAACGACTGAAACAGAGCAGTACCTTCTCCTCCACACAGCTATGCAGCCCATAACGGCTGAAACAGAGCAGTACCTTCTCCTCCACACAGCTATGCAGCCCATAACGACTGAAACAGAGCAGTACCTTCTCCTCCACACAGCTATGCAGCCCATAATGACTGAAACAGAGCAGTACCTTCTCCTCCACACAGCTATGCAGCCCATAACGACTGAAACAGAGCAGTACCTTCTCCTCCACACAGCTATGCAGCCCATAATGGCTGAAACAGAGCAGTACCTTCTCCTCCACACAGCTATGCAGCCCATAATGGCTGAAACAGAGCAGTACCTTCTCCTCCACACAGCTATGCAGCCCATAACGACTGAAACAGAGCAGTACCTTCTCCTCCACACAGCTATGCAGCCCATAACGACTGAAACAGAGCAGTACCTTCTCCTCCACACAGCTATGCAGCCCATAACGACTGAAACAGAGCAGTACCTTCTCCTCCACACAGCTATGCAGCCCATAACGACTGAAACAGAGCAGTACCTTCTCCTCCACACAGCTATGCAGCCCATAATGACTGAAACAGAGCAGTACCTTCTCCTCCACACAGCTATGCAGCCCATAATGGCTGAAACAGAGCAGTACCACCTTCTCCACGCAGCTATGCAGCCCATAATGACTGAAACAGAGCAGTACCTTCTCCTCCACACAGCTATGCAGCCCATAATGGCTGAAACAGAGCAGTACCTTCTCCTCCACACAGCTATGCAGCCCATAATGGCTGAAACAGAGCAGTACCTTCTCCTCCACACAGCTATGCAGCCCATAATGACTGAAACAGAGCAGTACCTTCTCCTCCACACAGCTATGCAGCCCATAATGGCTGAAACAGAGCAGTACCTTCTCCTCCACACAGCTATGCAGCCCATAACGACTGAAACAGAGCAGTACCTTCTCCTCCACACAGCTATGCAGTCCATAATGGCTGAAACAGAGCAGTACCTTCTCCACGCAGCTATGCAGCCCATAACGACTGAAACAGAGCAGTACCTTCTCCTCCACGCAGCTAGGCTGCCCATAATGGCTGAAACAGAGCAGTACCTTCTCCTCCACACAGCTATGCAGCCCATAATGACTGAAACAGAGCAGTACCTTCTCCTCCACACAGCTATGCAGCCCATAATGACTGAAACAGAGCAGTACCTTCTCCTCCACACAGCTATGCAGCCCATAATGACTGAAACAGAGCAGTACCTTCTCCTCCACACAGCTATGCAGCCCATAATGGCTGAAACAGAGCAGTACCTTCTCCTCCACACAGCTATGCAGCCCATAATGACTGAAACAGAGCAGTACCTTCTCCTCCACACAGCTATGCAGCCCATAATGGCTGAAACAGAGCAGTACCTTCTCCTCCACACAGCTATGCAGCCCATAATGACTGAAAGAAGGTACTGCTCTGTTTCAGCCATTATGGGCTGCATAGCTGGGTGTTTTGCCCTACTCATAGGCAGGCCTGCAATCTGAAGGCCACATACAGTAATCCTATGTACGTGGCCGAGACTACCAAATATCACCATCTTGCATTTGCATCCCAGGCTGTCCAAGCCTGATATGAGGCGCTGGTATTTAAGGAGCTTTTCAGAAAAGTCCTGCTCGGTCTAATCTCTCCTGGATAGATTCTCATGGAGGAAATGACAAACTTTCACGAGTGAATTTGAGTTCTGGGTAACCAAGATTATGCTCCATGTAACAATCGAATGAGCAGCCCACTTCCAAAATCATCACCTCCCTCTGGCCTCCCCGCACAACGACAATATCTGGCTTATTCAGCATACAAGAAAACACATCATCAACACACACACACTCACACTCACACTCACACACACATAGACCAACTTACCTGCTCTGGACCCTCTCCATTCCGCTTCTCTTCGACCTAGTCCAGTCAGGTCTGTTAGCAGTGTGTATGTATGTAAGTGTGAATTTGTGTGTATGCGTGTGTGTGTGTCTTCGTTCTCAACAACAGACTCAATAACGCAACACCCATCTCTGTTTCCTGTCATGTGATTTCCTGAGACCTGAAGGCAGAAGCTGCAGCTTATCCACAGGTCTTAGATCAGTTCTAATGTAGTAACAAGTCAACCTATAGGGGAGGATGATGTATCTAAGGTAGAGAGGAGAGAGAAACACAGAGAGAGAGAGGGAGAGGAGGAAACAGAGAGGGGCTGATGCGAGGCTGATATTGGGTGGGGAGTGTGTGAATGTGTGTTTGAAGGGAGCTCTGAGTGAATGTGTGTACATCGTTTAGTGACTTTGTAAGTGCGTGTGCGCATATGAGTGTGTGTGTGCGAGCATGTGTGTGTAAGATCAGGAAGCGGAACACAGTAGAGACCTAGAAGACCTTGAAGAAAGATGGAGGACAAAGAATGCAACAGCGGTGGCTTCATGAGGCTCGTATCAGGTAAATGTGTGTGTGTGTGTGTGTGTCTGTGTGTGTGTGTGTGTGTGTGTGTGTGTGTGTGTGTGTGTGTGTGTGTGTGTGTGTGTGTGTGTGGGCCACTTCCATCTTTTATGTGCTATCAGTTGATAGAACTAACTATCTAGCTGTTTAACGTCAGTTGATAGAACTAACTATCTAGCTGTTTAACGTCAGTTGTATGAAGATTTCATTAAAGACATAGTGTGACACAGTCAAGCCACTGATATCTGGCTTTTATGACATTTGATTTTGAATTTATAATAAACAGACTACAATGGAACGGTTTGTTTGTTCTAATCAACAGCTGAATATGCAGCTTTAAACTTTCAGTTTTCAGAGATGTGTGCGTGTGTGTGTGTGTGTGTGTGTGTGTGTGTGTGTGTGTGTGTGTGTGTGTGTGTGTGTGTGTGTGTGTGTGTGTGAGAGAGAGAGAGAGAGAGAACCTTGTTTACTTCCTCTTGTTAGGCCAGTTGTTGTTTTGTTGGTTCGTTATTTAGATCAGCTCTGAAATTAGCATATAGAATGGAATTCTATCAAATAATATCACTTGCATCATTTTATTTATTTATTAATAACTTTTTTTCTGGTTGGAGGACTTGGTGGAAACATAAAAATTCAATACGTATAGTTATATAATATAGACTGAACAAAAATATAAACGCAACATGTTAATTAAGGTTTGGTCGCATTTTTCATGAGCTGAAATAAAAGTTCCATAATGCACAAAAATCGTATTTCTCAAAAATGTTGTGCACAAATTTGTTTACGTCCCTGTTAGTGAGCATTTCTCCTTTGCCAAGATAATCCATCCACCTGACAGGTCTGGCATATCAAGAAGCTGATTAAACAGCATGATCATTACACAGGTGCACCTTGTGCTGGGGTCAATAAAAGGCCACTCTAAATGTGCAGTTTTGTCATACAATGCAATAGATGTCTCAAGTTTTGAGGGAGTGTGCAATTGGCATTCTGACTGCAGGAATGTCCAACAGAGCTTTTGCCAGAGAATTTAATGTTAATTTCTCTATCATAAGCCACCTCCAACATAATTTTAGAGAATTTGGCAGTACATCCCAACCGGCCTCACAACCGCAGACCATGTGTAACCACGCCAGCCCAGGTCCTCCACATCTGGCTTCTTCACCTGCGAGATCGTCTCCATCCCTCTCTCTCTACCTCTTACTTCACCCTCACTCACTCTCTTCATCCCTTCATAGATGCTCTCCTCCCTTCTCCCTCTACTCTATCATCAGCCTCTTATCCCCTCCATGGACAAGAGCTGTAGCTCCATCCCTTCATAGATGCTCTCCTCCCTTCTCCCTCTATCATCAGCCTCTTATCCCCTCCATGGACAAGAGCTGTAGCTCCATCCCCTCATAGATGCTCTCCTCCCTCCTCCCTCTATCATCAACCTCTTATCCCCTCCATGGACAAGAGCTGTAACTCCATCCCTTCATAGATGCTCTCCTCCCTCCTCCCTCTATCATCAACCTCTTATCCCCTCCATGGACAAGAACTGTAGCTCCATCCTTCCGTAGATGAGTCTCTCTCCCCCTTGCTCATTCTGTTTCATTTTTATAACATTTTGGGGTACTTTTACCCCTTTTCCCCCCATTTTCATGGTATCCAATTGGTAGTTACAGTCTTGTCCCATCGCTGCAACTCCCGTACAGACTCGGGAGAGGCAAAGGTTGAGAGCCATGCGTCCTCCAAAACACGTCCCTGCCAAGCCACACTGCTCCCTTGACCCGGAAGCCAGCCGCACCAATGTGTCGGAAGAAACACCGTACAACTGGCGACCCCAGTCAGCGTGCAGGCGCCCGGCCCGCCAAAAGGAGTCGCTATAGCGCGATGGGACAAGGACATCCCGGCTGGCCAAACCCTCCCCTAACCTGGACGACGCTGGGCCAATTATGTGCCACTTCATGGGTCTCCCGGGCGCGGCCGGCTGCGACACAGCCTGGGATCAAACCCGGGTCTGTAGTGACGCCTCTAGCACAGCGATGCAGTGCCTTAGACCGATGAGCCACCCCTCCCTGCTCATTCTGTCTCACTCTATCCATCCCTCTCTCCATCTCTCTATCCATCATTTATTCATCATGTCATTTACAAAATAGCCTCCAACACTCTACTCAGCAAATTGAATGCAGTCTATCACAGTGCCATCCGTTTTGTCACCAAAGCCCCATATACTACCCATCATTGCGACCTGTGTGCTCTGGTTGGCTGGTCCTCGCTACATATTCATCGCCAAACCCACTGGCTCCAGGTCATCTATAAGCCTTTGCTAGGTAAAGCCCTGCCTTATCTCAGCTCACTGGTCACCATAGCAACACCCACCCGTAGCATGCGCTCCAGCAGGTATATTTCACTGGTCACCCCCAAAGCCAACACCTCCTTTGGCCGCCTTTCCTTCCAGTTCTCTGCTGCCGATGACTGGAACAAATTGCAAAAATCACTGAAGTTGGAGACTTATATCTCCCTCACTAACTTCAAGCATCGGCTGTCAGAGCAGCTTACGGTGTAGCTGTACACAGCCCATCTGTAAATAGCCCATCTACCACCTACCTTATCCCCATATTTGTTTTTATTTGTTTTCTGCTCTTTTGCACACCAGTATTTCTACTTGCACATCCTCATCTGCACATTTATCACTCCAGTGTTAATTGCTAAATTGTAATTACTTCACCAATATGGCCTATTTATTGCCTTACCTCCCTTATCTTACTTCATTTGCACACACTGTATACAGATTTTCTATTGGGTTATTGACTGTACGTTTGTTTATCCCATGTGCAACTCTGTGTTGTTGTTTTTGTCGTACTGCTTTGCTTTATCTTGGCCAGGTTGCAGTTGTAAATGAGAACTTGTTCTCAACTGGCCTACCTGGTTAAATAAAGGTGTTATAAATAAATAAAAATAAAATATCTCTCTCCATCCCTCTCTCCATTCATCTATCCATCCCTCTCTCCATCCCTCTTTCTATCCCCCCAATAGAGGAGAGCTGTAGCTCCACTGTGACAGACGAGTTGTGTGTTAATAACTACCAGACTGAGATCTTCAACCAGCTCCCCAGCTCTCTGGCCCGACGACGGACCCACCATCACCACCAGGACAGGGGGACCACAGAGACATCGCACCCAGTAGAGAAGCACCCTGGACTGGCAGGAGAAGCCAGAGACAGGGCCCTTACTCAGCCGATCAGGAGCCTGCCGGTCTGTATGCAGAGGAAGAGAGAGGCAAGGTGAGGGATCGAGAGGTTGTTTCGCACACACATACAAATATTCACCAAACTGTTGCAAGAATAAGGGTCACGGAGGCAGTGTTGCAAGTTGCTTTGCCATTCTCTGTTTCAGTGTTTATGTTATCATAAGGTAGAGTGAGAGAGTTGGGTGTGTGTGGATATGGATGTGTGTGACGCAGCTGTATAATGATACAAGATATAAGATTTTTTTAAATACTTGCTTGTAAGAGGTGTGTCATCTGTCAATCAGGGACCTGAGGCACCTGCAGACGCGTACTGTTGGCCGATGGGAGTCATGGAAGCGGAACCAGAGCATAAACAGGAAGAGGCTCGGGGAGCAGGTGGGCGAGGCAATGTCAAGGCTTTTGCCATGGAGCAGCACCTTCCACACCATTGAAGGTGAGAGGGATTGAGAGTGGGAGTGGGAGTGCGTGTGTGTGTGTGTGTTGCCCAACCCCACCTCAAACTTGTATATCAAACAGACCATTTAAAAAATGCTTGCTATTTCCTCATAAAACATGATGTTATCTCCCTGAGGACGATGAGCTGGCCAATCAGCGGTCTACTTGCATGAATCATTGTTTTATGACCAGTATACGCCCACACCATTCAGACACAGAAAATCTGCTTTTTAACACACATAATTACCTTGTTTGGGAAGGACAACTATTTCACTCATATTGTAAGTAATTATAGGTCATATTTCACAGAAATGTGGAAACACTGGACAGTTACTTTACGGCGTGTAAATACTGAGGCACATTCAGCATGGCACAACGTTTTGAAGTGTTCAGAAAGAAATATGTTACGTAGAACTAACATGCAACGTTGGACAGCGTTTGGCATCTGAACACTCCAAAACGTTGTGCCATGTGTGGGCGTATACCGGTAATATATACCTGCTTCACCACCACCACCTGTCTCTCTCTCCCCTCCAGGTAGATTCGGTGTAGGCGTATACCGGTAATATATACCTGCTTCACCACCACCACCTGTCTCTCTCTCCCCTCCAGGTAGATTCGGTGTAGGCGTATACCGGTAATATATACCTGCTTCACCACCACCACCTGTCTCTCTCTCCCCTCCAGGTAGATTCGGTGTAGGCGTATACCGGTAATATATACCTGCTTCACCACCACCACCTGTCTCTCTCTCCCCTCCAGGTAGATTCGGTGTAGGCGTATACCGGTAATATATACCTGCTTCACCACCACCACCTGTCTCTCTCTCCCCTCCAGGTAGATTCGGTGTAGGCGTATACCGGTAATATATACCTGCTTCACCACCACCACCTGTTTCTCTCTCCCCTCCAGGTAGATTCGGTGTAGGCGTATACCGGTAATATATACCTGCTTCACCACCACCACCTGTCTCTCTCTCCCCTCCAGGTAGATTCGGTGTAGGCGTATACCGGTAATATATACCTGCTTCACCACCACCACCTGTCTCTCTCTCCCCTCCAGGTAGATTCGGTGTAGGCGTATACCGGTAATATATACCTGCTTCACCACCACCACCTGTCTCTCTCTCCCCTCCAGGTAGATTCGGTGTAGGCGTATACCGGTAATATATACCTGCTTCACCACCACCACCTGTCTCTCTCTCCCCTCCAGGTAGATTCGGTGTAGGCGTATACCGGTAATATATACCTGCTTCACCACCACCACCTGTCTCTCTCTCCCCTCCAGGTAGATTCGGTGTAGGCGTATACCGGTAATATATACCTGCTTCACCACCACCACCTGTCTCTCTCTCCCCTCCAGGTAGATTCGGTGTAGGCGTGAAGGCTTATTTTGTCTTCCTGAGATATTTGCTTTACCTGAACCTGCTCCTGTGTCTGGTCATCGGAGGGACTATACTCACACCCACAGTAGTCTATGACAGCGATGGTGACAGAGGTGTGTGGGTAATATATTCTTATAACGTGCCGGATGTATGCGTTGTTGTGGCAAAATGTCATATACTTAGTTGACAGTTGCTCTGTGATGTGGTTGCAGGACTACTGAGGTTTGAGGGCAATGACTCGGTTTTGGACTTCTTCGTTGGTTCGGTGAGTGTGTGTGTGTGTGTCTGTGTATTTGTGTACAGCAGTGGAGGCTGCTGAGGGGAGGATGGCTCAAGCATTTCGCTACACTTGCATTAGCATCTGCTAACCATGTGTATGTGACAAATAAAATAAGATATAGATTTTTGGGGATTTTTTTATTTTTCCATGGTAATGGCTGGAACGGAGTAAATGGAATGGCATGAAACCATGTGTTTGATGTATTTGATACTAGTTCTGCTCCAGTCATTACCATGACACCATGTGTTTGATGTATTTGATACCATTCCATCTTTCACTCCAGTCATTACCACGAGCCTGTCATCCCCAATTAAGGTGCCACCAACCTCCTGTGGAGTACAGTGTGTGTGATTTAACCCTCTTTCTCCCTCTCTCTCCTCTCTCTTCCTCTTGATCACCCTCCTTCCTCTCTTCCCTCCCTCCTCCAGGGTTTTCTAGAACGTTCTCCAGTATTCTATGGGTTCTATGCACGTAGTTCTCTAGACCTGCTGTGTCTGAACACGCCCCTCCTCTTCCTCCTCGGAACCCTCACCGTCCTCATCCTCAGTCTGGTCATGGTGGTCCGCAGGTCAGACACACACACACATATGTTGTTTTACTATCCTTGTGGGAACCAAACAATTGATTCCCATTCAAAATCCTATTTTCCCTGACCTCTAACCTAATCCTTAACCCTAACAGTAACCCTAACCTTAACCATAAACCCTTAACCCTAACCATAACCCATAATTCCACTAACGGTCCATATGTAGCCAAACGTAGCTGCTGCTCATGTTGGTAACTGTACTGATGGCGCAAAAGCCATGACACGGAGATATAGTGGAGTGGTAACGCACGTGCAAGCAGTTGCTCCCGATGCCACTTGGGTACACTGCAGCATCCACCGAGAGGCTCTTGCTGCCAAGGGAATGCCTGACAGCTTGAAAGACGTTTTGGACACTACAGTGAAAATGGTTACATTTGTTAATTAATAAATCCTCTTATGGATCTCTACAGATCGGTGTCCCACCCACGGGACGGTTGAGCTAATGTGCGCTAATGCGATTAGCATGAGGTTGTAAGTAGCAAGAAAAAAATCCAGGACATAGACATATCTGATATTGGCAGAAAGCTTACATTCTTGTTAATCTAATTGCAATGTCCAATTTACAGTAGCTATTACATTGAAAGAAAACCATGCTATTGTTTGAGGAGAGTGCACAGTTATGAACTTGAAAAGTTATTAATATTCCAATTAGGCACATTTGTGCAGTCTTGATACAACATTTTGAACAAAAATTCAATGGTTCATTGGATCAGTCTAAAACTTTGCACATACACTGCTGCCATCTAGTGGCCATAATCTAAATTGCACCTGGGCAGGAATAATACATTATGGCCTTTCTCTTGCATTTCAAAGATGATGGTACAAAAAAATTAGTTTTTTTTCTTTGTATTATCTTTTACCAGAGCTAATGTGTTATATTCTCCTACATTAATTTCACATTTCCACAAACTTCAAAGTGTTTCCTTTCAAATGGTATCAATAATATGCATATCCTTGCTTCAGGTCCTGAGCTACAGGCAGTTAGATTTGGGTATGTCATTGGGCCCCTGAACTCTCGTATTTTCTGCATTATGCAATGAAATGGGCAGCGACCATGTAACGCTTTTACAACATACAGAAGTGAGCTGGTTATCAAGGGGCAAAATATTGACACGTTTTTTTGAATTGAGAGACGAGTTTAAAGTTTTCTTTACTGATCATATTTTTCACTTGACTGACCGCTTGCATGATTAAGAGTTTCTCAAAAGACTGACCTATCTGGGTTAGGGATGGGCGGTATACCGTTTTTTGTGTTATATCGGTATTGATGCACAGACCGGTTTGGGTTTTTACTTTACCTTCTATACCGGTATTTGAATGTTTGGTTAGTTAAATGTGATACGCAGTGTGCAATGTCAAATTTTTATAGTTTACTTCGCTACTTAAGTAATCTCTCTCCACTCTCTCTATGCTGCTTTCCACACAATCCTAGCCACGCCCCCTGTCACTCAAGGAGCGCATTTGATGTTCCTCTACCACGAGACACTTGCGTTCTGTCTGGATGGTCAATGCAAGCAAACGCAACACTGTTGCTGACAACGATGCAGTTGTCACTTTGCTTCTTAATATACATCTACTAGAATTATATAATTACACTATTAGCTTGTGTTTCTTACATCTGCAAACAGCTAGTTTGTCTTTTCTTAGCATGTTGTTCATAAATCTTGTTAGCCGCTAATGCTAATCGCTAGCTAGCTAATAAATGTACTGAGTAAGAACAAGTGTAATTTGCTATACGGCCTGATAATACCAGTGATTGTGTAGACCTAAATCAGGATGTTGTTTGTGCAACAGTGTCTTCTAAATTAAAGAGGGAAACGCAAAGCAAGAATATGTTAGCTACATGAAGTAGCTACATGAAGTAGCTAAGAGAAAATATTCAATGTATCTAAAGATGAAACGCCTATCAACACATTAGTTCTTACCCTGTCAAAATAACTCCTCCCTGGCATTTTAGTTCGTTGTTATGTCAAACAACACTATTAAAAGTGCCCACTATTATATTCTAACTATATAATTAGAATAGACATTATATTCCCATGATTCCAACAGTTAACCCAAGTGTTTTGCTCTAAATCCCAAGTCAAATTGCAACATTTGGTTAAAAATAAAGCCCAGATTACTTGCCCATCTTGTGCAGCCCTACGTGGCAGTGTGGAAATGATCTCAAATGTAGAAATTGATCAAAATGATGACTTTTGGGGGGTTGAAGTTGAATTGAACAGTATGAAGCAATCAGAATGGAGAAAGACCCATTGAAATCACTTAGAATGTATGCTTTGCCACCCTAGGGTCACGCACTACTCATAAGCAAATTTAGAACTTTTATTATTAAAAAACATAAAATACTGTCATACCGTCAATAAAATAAAAAAAATACTGTGATATATTTTGGCCATATCGCCCAGCCCTAATCTGGGTATTGTTTTTTCTCGCTTGAATGGTCTGAATCTAGGATTACAGGGACTCTCCGCAACTATATTCAATGTGCGGGACAAAATTGAGGCTATGATTAAGAAGTTGGAGCTCTTCTCTGTCTGCATTAACAAGGAAAACACACAGATCTTTCCATCATTGTATGATTATTTTGTGTGCAATTGAACTCAAGCTTGGACAATGTCAAATGTGATATAGCGAAGCACCTGAGTGAGTTGGGTGCACAATTACTCAGGTACTTTCCCGAAACGGATGACACAAACAACAGGATTCCTTATCCCTTTACACCCTGCCTCCAGTCCACTTACCGATATCTGAACAACAGCCTCATCGAAATTGCAAATTGAATTTAATCAGAACCCACTGACAGATTTCTGGATTGGGCTGCGCTCAGAGTATCCTGCCTTGACAAATCGCTTTGTAAAGACACTGATGCCCTTTGCAACCACGTACCTATGTGAGAGTGGATTCTCGGCCCTCACTAGCATGAAAACTAAATATAGGCACAGACACTGTGTGTGGAGAATGACCTAATACAACCCAACAATGCAGAGTTAGGTGCATCCTTTCAAGCACATCCTTTTCATTAACCTGTGGTGAGTTATTCACAATTTTCGATTAATTAAACAATAAGGTTTTATATGTAAAATGTTTAAATAAGGATCAAAATGATTGATTATAATTATTTGTGCCTTGGTCCTATAAGAGCTCTATGTCACTTCCCACGAGCCGGGTTGTGACAAACTCAGACTCACTCTTATGTTTAATAAATGTATCGTACAGTGTGTGTGTGGCAGGCTTACAATGATGGCAAAAAACATTTGAGAGTGTGCTGACCCTGGTGCTAGAGGGGGTACACCTGGAGGTTGAATGTTTGAAGGGGTACGGGACTATACAAAGTTTGGGAACCACTGCTTTAGCGCATGCCTAAACCAATCCAATGCTTTTACATTTGTAGGGAGTAGTGAACGAGTACACACTTCAGGAAGGAGAGATTATTGGGACGTAGCTAAGGATACGCTGTTAAAGATGTGTCCACAGTTACTGGCCAAAGTTGTAATATCTGCTTTATTAAAAACAATAACAATGTATCACCTCTTTTAAACAGGACGGTTGTAGGCTACAAGCACACGTGGTTGCTAGGCAACCACTACCACATCCACATGAGCTACAAGGTGTTCTGTGGGTGGGACTTCTGTATCCATGACCCCGAGGCCGCCGCCCTCAAACTCAGCTTCATCAGGAACGAACTGAAGGTTAGGCATGGAAGTCTGTCTGCCCTTTTCAACTAACTCTCTCTCTCTCTCTCCATTATGATTGTTCTGCATTCGTTCCTCTGTCTCTCTCTCGTTCAAAAAGTGAGTTCACACAGAGCATCTCTTTCTTTCAGTTGTGCAATGGTCGGGGCTGGCAACTCTTTAATTTACAATACCTACAAAGGTTCTTCCTTTTCATTCTCTCTCCTTCTTTACCTTTATATTTGACACTCGTTCTCCTTTCTGTTCTATTCCTTTCTCTTTGCCCTCCCTCCCTCCCTCCCTCCCTCCCTCCCTCCCTCCCTCCCTCTACCTGTCCTTCTCCATCTCCCCCTCCCTCCCTCTCCCACTCCCTCTCCCTCTCCCCTCCTTCTCCCTCTCCCTCTCCCTCTCCCTCTCCCTCTCCCTCTCCCTCTCCCTCTCCCTGTCCCTGTCCCTGTCCCTGTCCCTCTCCCTCTCCCTCTCCCCCTCCCTCTACCTGTCTTTCTCCATCTCCCCCTCCCCCTCCCCCTCCCTCTCCCTCTCCATCTCCCTCTCCCTCTCCCTCTCTCTACTCCCTCTCCCTCTCCCTCTCCCTCTCCTCTCCCTCCCCAGTTATACTTAGAAGAGGAGAGGTTCCAGCAGCGTGAGGCCAGGAGGACGTTGGGTCAATGGGCACACCTCTACTCCCTGAGAGGGCTGCTCCACTTCCTGGTCCTGGTTCTACTGGGCGGAGCCTTCTGTCTCATCTACTATGCCACCATGGCCTCACAGGCTGAGAGGGTATGTGTGTATTAGTTAGTTATAGATTTAACCAGGCTGAGAGGGTATGTGTGTATTAGTTAGTTATAGATTTAACCAGGCCTCCCTCCCTCCCTCCCTCCCTCCCTCCCTCCCTCCCTCCCTCCCTCCCTCCCTCCCTCCCTCCTGCTCATCCTCCCACCCCCTCCCCGTCTCTCTCCCCCTCCCCGTCTCCCTCCCTCTCCCCGTCTCTCTCCCCGTCCCCGTCTACCTCCCCCTCCCCCTCCCCGTCTCTCTCCCCCTCTCTCAGAGTGGAGACTATTTGATCCTCCGGGTGCTTCTCCATTACCTTCCTCCCGTCGTCATCACCCTGGTCAACTTCTTCCTGCCTCACGTCTTCCGCCATATCGCTTTCTTAGAGGATTACTCCATCACCACCCAGGTCAATGCTACCCTCGTCAGGTAGGAGCATAAATGTCCAATCTTTATTGGTACACCATATCATCGTCCTCATCATCAACATCATCATCATCAATACAAAAATATTGATAACCACTGAAGTTCTCTCTTCATCATCTTAATTCTTCAACTTTCTCCTTCTCCTCTTCCTCCTTCACCTGCTCCTCCTCCTCTTCTACTCCTCGCCTGCTCCTCCTCCTGCTCCTCCTCCTTCTGCTCCTCCTTCTCTTCTACTCCTCGCCTGCTCCTCCTCCTCCTGCTCCTCCTCCTCCTCCTCCTGCTCCTCCTGCTCCTCCTCCTCTTCTTCCTCCTCCTCTTCCTGCTCCTCCTCCTCTTCCTCCTCCTCCTCCTCCTCCTCCTCCTCCTCCTCCTCTTCCTGCTCCCAGGAGTATCTTCCTGAAGTTGGCCAGTCTGGGGATGTATCTCTTCTTCCTCTTCAAAAACAGCCAACAGGAAGTGAGTCATAATGACTAACCATTGTTGACAACAGCAGATCATATTGACATATTGACAGACCTTTGGCACTAAATGGACTTTATCTACACTAAATGGACTTCATACTCTATGTGTCCTCAGTGTTGGGAGAATCAGTTTGGTAAAGAGATGTACAAGCTCTCTGTGTTCGATTTCCTCGCCTGTTTCTGCAACACCTTCTTCATCGCCTATCCTAGAAAGTAAGTTAGTATTCTGCTTTCTGAAGGAATATTTCTGATGAAAACTTATTTTGCCCAATGGAACAGAGCACTTGTGGAACCCTCGCTTTCACCTGTCCAATCATCTCTGATCAGTTCATACTGTAGACAATTCTGGGGGTTGTTCACCAACTGGGACTTGAAGCCGGGTCCAGCAACTGTCAACTCAACAACTTAGCTGTCGCATCAAGGGATCCAAACTTCTTGACAAGGTTGCCAGGTGTTGGGTTGCTACAATACTTTAACTATGTAACGTGTGTTTTGGATGTTTTCTAACAGTATCCTTCATCTTGTCGTCCCTTCATCCCTCCTCGCAGGTGGTTGGTGGACAGGTACCCATCGTCTTGGCTGGCGCGGTTGTCGGGGAAACAGCATTTCCTGATCCCGTTCAATGTTCTAGACCTGGTGTACAGTCAGACGGTCACCTGGGTAGGACTGTTCTACTGTCCCATGCTGCCATTTATAGAGACAGTCAAACTGACGGCCATCTTTTACATCAAGAAGGTGAGTGTTGTTGTTATTTACATAACTCTCTCAACAAATCATCTCTCACTGTTTCATTTCTCACTTCTGCCTTGCTCTCTCTCCCTCCCTCTCTCTCCCTCTCTCTCCCTCCCTCCCTCTTTCCCCCTCCTCCCAGTTGACAGTTCTCCAGTGCTGTGTTCCGGCCCAGAGAATGTTCCGTGCCTCCAGTTCTTCAGTTCTGTTCCACTTCATGTTACTACTGGGTCTCATCATGGCAGTCATCACCCTCGGAAGTAACCTACACCAGTAAGACCTCCCTCCTCTCTTTCTCTTCTCTTTCACTCCTGTTTCACTCTACTAGATTCACCCTCCAACAGTAAGACCTCCCTCCTATCTTTCTCTTCTCTTTCACTCCTGTTTCACTCCTGTTTCACTCTACTAGAATCACCCTCCAACAGTAAGACCTCCCTCCTCTCTTTCTCTTCTCTTTCACTCCTGTTTCACTCTACTAGAATCACCCTCCAACAGTAAGACCTCCCTCCTCTCTTTCTCTTCTCTTTCACTCCTGTTTCACTCTACTAGAATCACCCTCCAACAGTAAGACCTCCCTCCTCTCTTTCTCTTCTCTTTCACTCCTGTTTCACTCTACTAGAATCACCCTCCAACAGTAATTATGAAAGAAATAGAAACAGATCATAAATTACTCCTCTGGTCCTTTGAGTCTGATTCCTCTCAAGGTTTCTTCCTATCCGCAAAGCACTGTACTTGTTCTCTCCTCTATTTCCCCCTTGCCCCCCCCTTGCCCCCCCCCCCCCCTCCCCAGGTTCGAACCTTCCTCCAGCTGTGGGCCGTTCGTGGGCAGCGCTACAGTGTTTAATGTAACAGCTGCGTGTGTGGATAGTCTACCAGGACCGGCCCAGTCCACCCTGAGATACCTGTCCTCAGAGGCCTTCGTTCTGCCGCTGATACTGGCGCAGATGTAGGTGATATAGATCATATACACATACACACACACATACACACACACCGGCCTGCCACCCACTGCTACTGGCTCAGAGGTGCAATAGGTGAAATAGAACCTGACTCCTCTCATAGATACTGTTTCTTACAGATCATAGAAATAGAATGAATAGAACATGACACGTTCTTGTTGCCATGGATGTAAATGTTACAGATCGAATATCATCTTACCATTTTCCCCAGTGTTGTCCTGACCTCCTTTGAGTCGCGGAGGAGAGCCAATGGAAAAGCCATCGAGAGACTGAAGGACATGCTGGTGATGGTAGGTTACCTACTGATAACAGTATTAGTTAAGCCTAACCCAGCTGCTGAAGATAGGTTTGTGTCTTCATAGTAAGAAAGTTCAAATAGTGCAATACATTCATTCTCTCTTTCTCTCTCTCTCTCTTTCTCTCTCTCTGTCTCTCTCTCTCTTTCTCTGTCTGTCTGTCTGTCTCTCTTTCTCTCTCTCTTTCTCTGTCTGTCTGTCTGTCTGTCTGTCTGTCTGTCTGTCTGTCTGTCTGTCTGTCTGTCTGTCTGTCTGTCTGTCTGTCTGTCTGTCTGTCTGTCTGTCTGTCTGTCTGTCTGTCTGTCTCTCTCTGTCTCTCTTTCTCTCTCTCTGTCTCTCTTTCTCTCTCTCTCTCTTTCTCTGTCTCTTTTTCTCTCTCTCTCTCTCTCTCTCTCTCTCTCATTCATTCTCTCTCTCTCTCTTTCTCTGTCTCTCTCTTTCTCTGTCTCTCTCTCTTTCTCTCTCTGTCTCTCTCTCTCTCTCTTTCTTTCTCTCTCTGTCTCTCTCTCTCTCTCTCTCTTTCTTTCTCTGTTTTGCTCCCCCAGAGCACCTCAGATAAGCATTTTCTGCTGAAGCAGCACACTCTCTCACTCAGACGCAGGAAGAAAACCTTCAAGGCCCCCACCACTGTTTCAGGCACTAGAGAGGGCAGCCCTACCACCATGAAAGACCCCTCAGCAGGCATCGGAGAGGGCAGCCATATCGCTCAACTGAAGGACCCCTCTGCACAGCCTACAGGCGATGACAGCCCATCATAAAGATAGATAGAGGACTCTAGTGCCCAAAAGCCAGTTTTAGCATGTGCAGCGACATTCGGGACTTTCACCATTCTGAAGTAGTCAACTGAGTGGAACTACCTATGGTATAAGGAAGTATCACATGATTCCATCCAGGTCATCAGGAGGGTTCAACCAAAGAATTATACTCGTGAGGAAACATTCCATAACTGCAGGTAGCTGTAAATTGACAACCTTGGCTTTATACCTGTTCAAACGACACACTCTAGGTGGCAGTATGCACCCGTTCAGTTTGTTTACCAACTCATAGAAGTAGTAGAAGAAGAAAATTAACTACTTCGAAATGAAGATTGCCTCAATGGCGCTTCCCATGCTCCCACAGACGCCCTATTGGGACAGATACAATGTTGTGTTCTCTAACTATCTTTATGCAGCCCATAGAGTTAGAAACCCACCACCTATCATTGTGCCAAATGCACCCTCTATCCAACTCTATGGAGCAGACATAGCCAAATGGCACCCTATTCCATATTTAGCGCACAAAAGTAGTAGTAGATGTGACCTTTGAGCTTTTTGTCACTCCCTAACATTCAGGGTTTATTGCTCTGGGCTGTACCTAAATGTCATATACAATATTAAGAATAACAAGAGTAAAGTTACAGTACTAGTGTTACTGTACAGATGTGTTTAGTAGCTGTGATGAGGTTGTGAAAGCTTAACTCTCAGGTATGCTGTATCATTGGGGATGATGTTGCTATATAGGCTGTACCTGTAAACAGTGTTAAGGACAGAGTACTACTAATGTGTACTGTTAGAATGCTGATGTGTACTGTTAGAATACTGATGTGTACTGTTAGAATAATGATGTGTTTAATGGTTTTAAATATACATGTAAAAGCTCTTACTATGAAATAGATGGTGTTTCTGCACCAGCTTGAGTTTTTTTATTAATACATGTTTTATATTTGATCAAATACTGTTTTTAAATGTGAACTTCTATGAATGAAGGTATAAAAGAGCTTGTATTAAAAGTCTGTGTTGTTATGTCACTGTTCTGTTGTTGTTTTCTCAAAACCCTGGTTCCTTGTGTCATCCATTCATAACTTAACCTTGTCTGTGAATTTAGCCTGTTAAGTTGTAGTAGGTTAGTAGTCATAGTGTTGTCTAGATGGACAGTATAGTTGTAGTAGGTTAGTAGTCGTAGTGTTGTCTAGATGGACAGTATAGTTGTAGTAGGTTAGTAGTCGTAGTGTTGTCTAGATGACAGTATAGTTGTAGTAGGTTAGTAGTCAGTGTTGTCTAGGTGACAGTATAGTTGTAGTAGGTTAGTAGTCATAGTGTTGTCTAGATGACAGTATAGTTGTAGTAGGTTAGTAGTCATAGTGTTGTCTAGATGGACAGTATAGTTGTAGTAGGTTAGTAGTCATAGTGTTGTCTAGATGGACAGTATAGTTGTAGTAGGTTAGTAGTCATAGTGTTGTCTAGATGGACAGTATAGTTGTAGTAGGTTAGTAGTCAGTGTGTTGTCTAGATGACAGTATAGTTGTAGTAGGTTAGTAGTCATAGTGTTGTCTAGATGACAGTATAGTTGTAGTAGGTTAGTAGTCATAGTGTTGTCTAGATGGACAGTATAGTTGTAGTAGGTTAGTAGTCATAGTGTTGTCTAGATGGACAGTATAGTTGTAGTAGGTTAGTAGTCAGTGTTGTCTAGATGACAGTATAGTTGTAGTAGGTTAGTAGTCACAGTGTTGTCTAGATGGACAGTATAGTTGTAGTAGGTTAGTAGTCAGTGTGTTGTCTAGATGACAGTATAGTTGTAGTAGGTTAGTAGTCACAGTGTTGTCTAGATGGACAGTATAGTTGTAGTAGGTTAGTAGTCATAGTGTTGTCTAGATGGACAGTATAGTTGTAGTAGGTTAGTAGTCAGTGTTGTCTAGATGGACAGTATAGTTGTAGTAGGTTAGTAGTCACAGTGTTGTCTAGATGACAGTATAGTTGTAGTAGGTTAGTAGTCACAGTGTTGTCTAGATGACAGTATAGTTGTAGTAGGTTAGTAGTCAGTGTTGTCTAGATGACAGTATAGTTGTAGTAGGTTAGTAGTCATAGTGTTGTCTAGATGGACAGTATAGTTGTAGTAGGTTAGTAGTCATAGTGTTGTCTAGATGACAGTATAGTTGTAGTAGGTTAGTAGTCATAGTGTTGTCTAGATGACAGTATAGTTGTAGTAGGTTAGTAGTCACAGTGTTGTCTAGATGACAGTATAGTTGTAGTAGGTTAGTAGTCATAGTGTTGTCTAGATGACAGTATAGTTGTAGTAGGTTAGTAGTCATAGTGTTGTCTAGATGGACAGTATAGTTGTAGTAGGTTAGTAGTCACAGTGTTGTCTAGATGACAGTATAGTTGTAGTAGGTTAGTAGTCACAGTGTTGTCTAGATGACAGTATAGTTGTAGTAGGTTAGTAGTCACAGTGTTGTCTAGATGACAGTATAGTTGTAGTAGGTTAGTAGTCAGTGTGTTGTCTAGATGACAGTATAGTTGTAGTAGGTTAGTAGTCAGTGTTGTCTAGATGACAGTATAGTTGTAGTAGGTTAGTAGTCACAGTGTTGTCTAGATGACAGTATAGTTGTAGTAGGTTAGTAGTCAGTGTGTTGTCTAGGTGACAGTATAGTTGTAGTAGGTTAGTAGTCATAGTGTTGTCTAGATGGACAGTATAGTTGTAGTAGGTTAGTAGTCACAGTGTTGTCTAGATGACAGTATAGTTGTAGTAGGTTAGTAGTCACAGTGTTGTCTAGATGACAGTATAGTTGTAGTAGGTTAGTAGTCACATTGTTGTCTAGATGACAGTATAGTTGTAGTAGGTTAGTAGTCATAGTGTTGTCTAGATGGACAGTATAGTTGTAGTAGGTTAGTAGTCACAGTGTGTTGTCTAGATGACAGTATAGTTGTAGTAGGTTAGTAGTCACAGTGTTGTCTAGATGGACAGTATAGTTGTAGTAGGTTAGTAGTCACAGTGTTGTCTAGATGACAGTATAGTTGTAGTAGGTTAGTAGTCATAGTGTTGTCTAGATGACAGTATAGTTGTAGTAGGTTAGTAGTCACAGTGTTGTCTAGATGACAGTATAGTTGTAGTAGGTTAGTAGTCATAGTGTTGTCTAGATGACAGTATAGTTGTAGTAGGTTAGTAGTCAGTGTGTTGTCTAGATGACAGTATAGTTGTAGTAGGTTAGTAGTCACAGTGTTGTCTAGATGACAGTATAGTTGTAGTAGGTTAGTAGTCATAGTGTTGTCTAGATGGACAGTATAGTTGTAGTAGGTTAGTAGTCGTAGTGTGTTGTCTAGATGACAGTATAGTTGTAGTAGGTTAGTAGTCATAGTGTTGTCTAGATGACAGTATAGTTGTAGTAGGTTAGTAGTCATAGTGTTGTCTAGGTGACAGTATAGTTGTAGTAGGTTAGTAGTCAGTGTTGTCTAGATGACAGTATAGTTGTAGTAGGTTAGTAGTCATAGTGTTGTCTAGATGACAGTATAGTTGTAGTAGGTTAGTAGTCATAGTGTTGTCTAGATGACAGTATAGTTGTAGTAGGTTAGTAGTCATAGTGTTGTCTAGATGGACAGTATAGTTGTAGTAGGTTAGTAGTCATAGTGTTGTCTAGATGACAGTATAGTTGTAGTAGGTTAGTAGTCATAGTGTTGTCTAGATGACAGTATAGTTGTAGTAGGTTAGTAGTCATAGTGTTGTCTAGATGGACAGTATAGTTGTAGTAGGTTAGTAGTCACAGTGTGTTGTCTAGATGACAGTATAGTTGTAGTAGGTTAGTAGTCACAGTGTTGTCTAGATGGACAGTATAGTTGTAGTAGGTTAGTAGTCAGTGTTGTCTAGATGGACAGTATAGTTGTAGTAGGTTAGTAGTCATAGTGTTGTCTAGATGACAGTATAGTTGTAGTAGGTTAGTAGTCAGTGTTGTCTAGATGGACAGTATAGTTGTAGTAGGTTAGTAGTCATAGTGTTGTCTAGATGACAGTATAGTTGTAGTAGGTTAGTAGTCAGTGTTGTCTAGATGGACAGTATAGTTGTAGTAGGTTAGTAGTCATAGTGTTGTCTAGATGACAGTATAGTTGTAGTAGGTTAGTAGTCAGTGTTGTCTAGATGGACAGTATAGTTGTAGTAGGTTAGTAGTCACAGTGTGTTGTCTAGATGACAGTATAGTTGTAGTAGGTTAGTAATAGTGTTGTCTAGATGGACAGTATAGTTGTAGTAGGTTAGTAGTCAGTGTTGTCTAGACAGTATAGTTGTAGTAGGTTAGTAGTCACAGTGTTGTCTAGATGGACAGTATAGTTGTAGTAGGTTAGTAGTCAGTGTGTTGTCTAGATGACAGTATAGTTGTAGTAGGTTAGTAGTCAGTGTGTTGTCTAGATGACAGTATAGTTGTAGTAGGTTAGTAGTCACAGTGTTGTCTAGATGACAGTATAGTTGTAGTAGGTTAGTAGTCAGTGTTGTCTAGATGGACAGTATAGTTGTAGTAGGTTAGTAGTCATAGTGTTGTCTAGATGACAGTATAGTTGTAGTAGGTTAGTAGTCATAGTGTTGTCTAGATGACAGTATAGTTGTAGTAGGTTAGTAGTCATAGTGTTGTCTAGATGGACAGTATAGTTGTAGTAGGTTAGTAGTCGTAGTGTTGTCTAGATGGACAGTATAGTTGTAGTAGGTTAGTAGTCGTAGTGTTGTCTAGATGACAGTATAGTTGTAGTAGGTTAGTAGTCAGTGTTGTCTAGATGACAGTATAGTTGTAGTAGGTTAGTAGTCAGTGTTGTCTAGATGACAGTATAGTTGTAGTAGGTTAGTAGTCACAGTGTTGTCTAGATGACAGTATAGTTGTAGTAGGTTAGTAGTCACAGTGTTGTCTAGATGACAGTATAGTTGTAGTAGGTTAGTAGTCAGTGTTGTCTAGATGACAGTATAGTTGTAGTAGGTTAGTAGTCATAGTGTTGTCTAGATGGACAGTATAGTTGTAGTAGGTTAGTAGTCATAGTGTTGTCTAGATGACAGTATAGTTGTAGTAGGTTAGTAGTCATAGTGTTGTCTAGATGACAGTATAGTTGTAGTAGGTTAGTAGTCACAGTGTTGTCTAGATGACAGTATAGTTGTAGTAGGTTAGTAGTCATAGTGTTGTCTAGATGACAGTATAGTTGTAGTAGGTTAGTAGTCATAGTGTTGTCTAGATGGACAGTATAGTTGTAGTAGGTTAGTAGTCACAGTGTTGTCTAGATGACAGTATAGTTGTAGTAGGTTAGTAGTCACAGTGTGTTGTCTAGATGACAGTATAGTTGTAGTAGGTTAGTAGTCATAGTGTTGTCTAGATGGACAGTATAGTTGTAGTAGGTTAGTAGTCACAGTGTGTTGTCTAGATGACAGTATAGTTGTAGTAGGTTAGTAGTTATAGTGTTGTCTAGATGACAGTATAGTTGTAGTAGGTTAGTAGTCATAGTGTTGTCTAGATGACAGTATAGTTGTAGTAGGTTAGTAGTCATAGTGTTGTCTAGATGACAGTATAGTTGTAGTAGGTAGTAGTCAGTGTGTCTAGATGGACAGTATAGTTGTAGTAGGTTAGTAGTCATAGTGTTGTCTAGATGACAGTATAGTTGTAGTAGGTTAGTAGTCAGTGTGTTGTCTAGATGACAGTATAGTTGTAGTAGGTTAGTAGTCACAGTGTTGTCTAGATGACAGTATAGTTGTAGTAGGTTAGTAGTCAGTGTTGTCTAGATGGACAGTATAGTTGTAGTAGGTTAGTAGTCATAGTGTTGTCTAGATGACAGTATAGTTGTAGTAGGTTAGTAGTCATAGTGTTGTCTAGATGACAGTATAGTTGTAGTAGGTTAGTAGTCATAGTGTTGTCTAGATGACAGTATAGTTGTAGTAGGTTAGTAGTCATAGTGTTGTCTAGATGACAGTATAGTTGTAGTAGGTTAGTAGTCATAGTGTTGTCTAGATGACAGTATAGTTGTAGTAGGTTAGTAGTCACAGTGTGTTGTCTAGATGACAGTATAGTTGTAGTAGGTTAGTAGTCAGTGTTGTCTAGATGACAGTATAGTTGTAGTAGGTTAGTAGTCACAGTGTTGTCTAGATGACAGTATAGTTGTAGTAGGTTAGTAGTCACAGTGTTGTCTAGATGACAGTATAGTTGTAGTAGGTTAGTAGTCAAGTGTTGTCTAGATGACAGTATAGTTGTAGTAGGTTAGTAGTCATAGTGTTGTCTAGATGACAGTATAGTTGTAGTAGGTTAGTAGTCATAGTGTTGTCTAGATGACAGTATAGTTGTAGTAGGTTAGTAGTCATAGTGTTGTCTAGATGACAGTATAGTTGTAGTAGGTTAGTAGTCATAGTGTTGTCTAGATGACAGTATAGTTGTAGTAGGTTAGTAGTCACAGTGTTGTCTAGATGACAGTATAGTTGTAGTAGGTTAGTAGTCATAGTGTTGTCTAGATGACAGTATAGTTGTAGTAGGTTAGTAGTCATAGTGTTGTCTAGATGGACAGTATAGTTGTAGTAGGTTAGTAGTCACAGTGTTGTCTAGATGACAGTATAGTTGTAGTAGGTTAGTAGTCACAGTGTTGTCTAGATGACAGTATAGTTGTAGTAGGTTAGTAGTCATAGTGTTGTCTAGATGACAGTATAGTTGTAGTAGGTTAGTAGTCACAGTGTTGTCTAGATGACAGTATAGTTGTAGTAGGTTAGTAGTCATAGTGTTGTCTAGATGACAGTATAGTTGTAGTAGGTTAGTAGTCACAGTGTTGTCTAGATGACAGTATAGTTGTAGTAGGTTAGTAGTCACAGTGTTGTCTAGATGACAGTATAGTTGTAGTAGGTTAGTAGTCACAGTGTTGTCTAGATGACAGTATAGTTGTAGTAGGTTAGTAGTCAGTGTGTTGTCTAGATGACAGTATAGTTGTAGTAGGTTAGTAGTCAGTGTTGTCTAGATGACAGTATAGTTGTAGTAGGTTAGTAGTCACAGTGTTGTCTAGATGACAGTATAGTTGTAGTAGGTTAGTAGTCACAGTGTGTTGTCTAGATGACAGTATAGTTGTAGTAGGTTAGTAGTCATAGTGTTGTCTAGATGGACAGTATAGTTGTAGTAGGTTAGTAGTCACAGTGTTGTCTAGATGACAGTATAGTTGTAGTAGGTTAGTAGTCAGTGTGTTGTCTAGATGACAGTATAGTTGTAGTAGGTTAGTAGTCATAGTGTTGTCTAGATGGACAGTATAGTTGTAGTAGGTTAGTAGTCACAGTGTTGTCTAGATGACAGTATAGTTGTAGTAGGTTAGTAGTCACAGTGTTGTCTAGATGACAGTATAGTTGTAGTAGGTTAGTAGTCATAGTGTTGTCTAGATGACAGTATAGTTGTAGTAGGTTAGTAGTCACAGTGTTGTCTAGATGACAGTATAGTTGTAGTAGGTTAGTAGTCATAGTGTTGTCTAGATGACAGTATAGTTGTAGTAGGTTAGTAGTCAGTGTGTTGTCTAGATGACAGTATAGTTGTAGTAGGTTAGTAGTCACAGTGTTGTCTAGATGACAGTATAGTTGTAGTAGGTTAGTAGTCATAGTGTGTTGTCTAGATGACAGTATAGTTGTAGTAGGTTAGTAGTCATAGTGTTGTCTAGATGACAGTATAGTTGTAGTAGGTTAGTAGTCATAGTGTTGTCTAGATGGACAGTATAGTTGTAGTAGGTTAGTAGTCACAGTGTTGTCTAGATGACAGTATAGTTGTAGTAGGTTAGTAGTCATAGTGTTGTCTAGATGACAGTATAGTTGTAGTAGGTTAGTAGTCACAGTGTTGTCTAGATGACAGTATAGTTGTAGTAGGTTAGTAGTCATAGTGTTGTCTAGATGACAGTATAGTTGTAGTAGGTTAGTAGTCATAGTGTTGTCTAGATGACAGTATAGTTGTAGTAGGTTAGTAGTCAAGTGTTGTCTAGATGGACAGTATAGTTGTAGTAGGTTAGTAGTCATAGTGTTGTCTAGATGACAGTATAGTTGTAGTAGGTTAGTAGTCATAGTGTTGTCTAGATGACAGTATAGTTGTAGTAGGTTAGTAGTCACAGTGTTGTCTAGATGACAGTATAGTTGTAGTAGGTTAGTAGTCATAGTGTTGTCTAGATGACAGTATAGTTGTAGTAGGTTAGTAGTCAGTGTTGTCTAGATGGACAGTATAGTTGTAGTAGGTTAGTAGTCATAGTGTTGTCTAGATGACAGTATAGTTGTAGTAGGTTAGTAGTCACAGTGTTGTCTAGATGGACAGTATAGTTGTAGTAGGTTAGTAGTCATAGTGTTGTCTAGATGACAGTATAGTTGTAGTAGGTTAGTAGTCATAGTGTTGTCTAGATGGACAGTATAGTTGTAGTAGGTTAGTAGTCATAGTGTTGTCTAGATGGACAGTATAGTTGTAGTAGGTTAGTAGTCACAGTGTGTTGTCTAGATGACAGTATAGTTGTAGTAGGTTAGTAGTCATAGTGTTGTCTAGGTGACAGTATAGTTGTAGTAGGTTAGTAGTCATAGTGTGTTGTCTAGATGACAGTATAGTTGTAGTAGGTTAGTAGTCACAGTGTTGTCTAGATGACAGTATAGTTGTAGTAGGTTAGTAGTCACAGTGTTGTCTAGATGGACAGTATAGTTGTAGTAGGTTAGTAGTCATAGTGTCTAGATGACAGTATAGTTGTAGTAGGTTAGTAGTCATAGTGTTGTCTAGATGACAGTATAGTTGTAGTAGGTTAGTAGTCAGTGTTGTCTAGATGACAGTATAGTTGTAGTAGGTTAGTAGTCATAGTGTTGTCTAGATGACAGTATAGTTGTAGTAGGTTAGTAGTCATAGTGTTGTCTAGATGACAGTATAGTTGTAGTAGGTTAGTAGTCATAGTGTTGTCTAGATGACAGTATAGTTGTAGTAGGTTAGTAGTCACAGTGTTGTCTAGATGACAGTATAGTTGTAGTAGGTTAGTAGTCATAGTGTTGTCTAGATGACAGTATAGTTGTAGTAGGTTAGTAGTCACAGTGTTGTCTAGATGACAGTATAGTTGTAGTAGGTTAGTAGTCATAGTGTTGTCTAGATGACAGTATAGTTGTAGTAGGTTAGTAGTCATAGTGTTGTCTAGATGACAGTATAGTTGTAGTAGGTTAGTAGTCAGTGTTGTCTAGATGGACAGTATAGTTGTAGTAGGTTAGTAGTCATAGTGTTGTCTAGATGGACAGTATAGTTGTAGTAGGTTAGTAGTCACAGTGTTGTCTAGATGGACAGTATAGTTGTAGTAGGTTAGTAGTCACAGTGTTGTCTAGATGACAGTATAGTTGTAGTAGGTTAGTAGTCATAGTGTTGTCTAGATGGACAGTATAGTTGTAGTAGGTTAGTAGTCACAGTGTTGTCTAGATGACAGTATAGTTGTAGTAGGTTAGTAGTCACAGTGTTGTCTAGATGACAGTATAGTTGTAGTAGGTTAGTAGTCATAGTGTTGTCTAGATGACAGTATAGTTGTAGTAGGTTAGTAGTCACAGTGTTGTCTAGATGACAGTATAGTTGTAGTAGGTTAGTAGTCATAGTGTTGTCTAGATGACAGTATAGTTGTAGTAGGTTAGTAGTCAGTGTTGTCTAGATGACAGTATAGTTGTAGTAGGTTAGTAGTCACAGTGTTGTCTAGATGACAGTATAGTTGTAGTAGGTTAGTAGTCATAGTGTTGTCTAGATGACAGTATAGTTGTAGTAGGTTAGTAGTTCATAGTGTTGTCTAGATGACAGTATAGTTGTAGTAGGTTAGTAGTCACTAGTGTTGTCTAGATGGACAGTATAGTTGTAGTAGGTTAGTAGTCACTAGTGTGTTGTCTAGATGACAGTATAGTTGTAGTAGGTTAGTCGTTCATAGTTGTCTAGATGGACAGTATAGTTGTAGTAGGTTAGTAGTCATAGTGTTGTCTAGATGACAGTATAGTTGTAGTAGGTTAGTAGTCATAGTGTTGTCCTAGAGACAGTATAGTTGTAGTAGGTAGTAGTCATAGTGTCGGGTCTAGGTGACAGTATAGTTGTAGTAGGTTAGTAGTGTACTAGTGTTGTCTAGATGACAGTATAGGTGTAGTAGGTTAGTAGTCAGTGTTGTCTAGATGGACATATAGTTGTAGTAGGTTAGTAGTCATAGTGTTGTCTAGATGACAGTATAGTTGTAGTAGGTTAGTAGTCAGTGTTGTCTAGATGACAGTATAGTTGTAGTAGGTTAGTAGTCACAGTGTTGTCTAGTGACAGTATAGTTGTAGTAGGTTAGTAGTCATAGTCGTGTGTCTAGAGGACAGTATAGTTGTAGTAGGTTAGTAGTCACAGTGTTGTCTAGAGACAGGATAGTTGTAGTAGGTTAGTAGTCATAGTGTTGTCTAGATGACAGTATAGTTGTAGTAGGTTATAGTCATAGTGTTGTCTAGATGACAGTATAGTGTAGTAGGTTAGTAGTCATAGTGTGTCTAGATGACAGTATAGTTGTAGTAGGTTAGTAGTCAGTGTTGTCTAGATGACAGTATAGTTGTGTAGGTTAGTAGTCATAGTGTTGTCTAGGGACAGTATAGTTGTAGTAGGTTAGTAGTCATAGTGTTGTCTAGATGACAGTATAGTTGTAGTAGGTTAGTAGTCATAGTGTTGTCTAGATGACAGTTATAGTGTGTAGGTTAGTAGTCATAGTGTTGTCTAGATGACAGTATAGTTGTAGTAGGTTAGTAGTCATAGTGTCTAGATGACAGTATAGTTGTAGTAGGTTAGTAGTCACAGTGTTGTCTAGATGACAGTATAGTTGTAGTAGGTTAGTAGTCACAGTGTTGTCTAGATGACAGTATAGTTGTGTAGGTTAGTAGTCATAGTGTTGTCTAGATGACAGTATAGTTGTAGTAGGTTAGTAGTCATAGTGTTGTCTAGATGGACAGTATAGTTGTAGTATGTAGTAGTCACAGTGTTGTCTAGATGACAGTATAGTTGTAGTAGGTAGTTAGTCAGTGTTGTCTAGATGACAGTATAGTTGTAGTAGGTTAGTAGTCAGTGTGTCTTAGATGACAGTATATTGTAGTAGGTAGTAGTCATAGTGTTGTCTAGATGGACAGTATAGTTGTAGTAGGTTAGTAGTCAGTGTTGTCTAGATGACAGTATAGTTGTAGTAGGTTAGTAGTCACAGTTGTCTAGCATGACAGTATAGTTGTAGTAGGTTAGTAGTCATAGTGTTGTCTAGATGACAGTATAGTTGTAGTAGGTTAGTAGTCACAGTGTTGTCTAGATGACAGTATAGTTGTAGTAGGTAGGTAGTCAGTGTTGTCTAGATGACAGATAGTTGTAGTAGGTTAGTAGTCAGTTGTCTAGATGACAGTATAGTTGTAGTAGGTTATAGTCATAGTGTTGTCTAGATGACAGTATAGTGTGTGAGGTTAGTAGTCAGTGTTGTCTAGATGACAGTATAGTTGTAGTAGGTTAGTAGTCAGTGTTGTCTAGATGACAGTATAGTTGTAGTAGGTTAGTAGTCATAGTGTTGTCTAGGGACAGTATAGTTTGTAGTAGGTTAGTAGTCAGTGTTGTCTAGATGACAGTATAGTTGTAGTAGGTTAGTAGTCATAGTGTTGTCTAGATGAAAGTATAGGTTGTAGTAGGTTAGTAGTCATAGTGTTGGTCTAGATGACAGTATAGTTGTAGGAGGTTAGTAGTCATAGTTGTCTAGGTGACAGTATAGTTGTAGTAGGTTAGTAGTCACAGTGTTGTCTAGATGACAGTATAGTTGTAGTAGGTTAGTAGTTCAGTGTTGTCTAGATGGACAGTATGTTGTAGTAGGTAGTAGTCAGTGTTGTCTAGGTGACAGTATAGTTGTAGTAGGTTAGTAGTCATAGTGTTGTCTAGAGTGACAGTAAGTTGTAGTAGGTTAGTAGTCAGTGTGTTGTCTAGATGACAGTATAGTTGTAGTAGGTTAGTAGTCACAGTGTTGTCTAGATGACAGATAGTTGTAGTAGGTTAGTAGTCACAGTGTTCTAGATGACAGTATAGTTGTAGTAGGTTAGTAGTCATAGTGTTGTCTAGATGAGAGTATAGTTGTAGTAGGTTAGTAGTCAGTGTGTCTAGATGGACAGTTAGTTGTAGTAGGTTAGTAGTCATGTTGTCTAGATGACAGTATAGTTGTAGTAGGTTAGTAGTACAGTGTTGTCTAGATGACAGTATAGTTGTAGTAGGTTAGTAGTCACAGTGTTGTCTAGATGACAGTTATAGTTGTAGTAGGTTAGTAGTCATAGTGTTGTCTAGATGGACAGTATAGTTGTAGTAGGTTAGTAGTCACAGTGTTGTCTAGATGACAGTATAGTTGTGTAGGTTAGTAGTCACAGTGTTGTCTAGATGGACAGTATAGTTGTAGTAGGTTAGTAGTCACAGTGTTGTCTAGATGACAGTATAGTTTAGTAGGTTAGTAGTCATCAGTGTTGTCTAGATGACAGTATAGTTGTAGTAGGTTAGTAGTCAGTGTGTCTAGATGACAGATATTAGTTGTCATAGGTTAGTAGTCATAGTGTCTGATGACAGTATAGTTGTAGTAGGTAGTAGTCAGTGTTGTCTAGATGACAGTATAGTTGTAGTAGGTTAGTAGTCATAGTGTCTAGAGACAGTATAGTTGTAGTAGGCTTAGTAGTCACAGTGTTGTCTAGATGACAGTATAGTTGTAGTATGTAGTAGTCATAGTGTTGTCTAGATGACAGTATAGTTGTAGTAGGTTAGTAGTCAGTGTTGTCTAGAGGACAGTATTTATAGTTGTAGTAGGTTAGTAGTCTAGTGTGTATAGATGGACAGTATAGTTGTAGTAGGTTAGTAATCATGTTGTCTAGATGACAGTATAGTTGTAGTAGGTTAGTAGTCATATTTGTCTAGATGACAGTATAGTTGTAGTAGGTTAGTAGTCAATAGTGTTGTCTAGATGACAGTATAGTGTAGTAGGTTAGTAAGTCATAGTGTTGTCTAGATGACAGTATAGTTGTAGTAGGTTAGTAGTCACAGTGTTGTCTAGATGGATAGTTGTAGTAGGTAGTAGTCACAGTGTGTCTAGGACAGTATAGTTGTAGTAGGTTAGTAGTCAGTGTTGTCTAGATGACAGTATAGTTGTAGTAGGTTAGTAGTACATTAGTGTTGTCTAGATGGACAGTATAGTTTGTAGTAGGTTAGTAGTCATAGTGTTGTCTAGATGACAGTATAGTTGTAGTAGGTTAGTAGTCATAGTGTTGTCTAGATGACAGTATAGTTGTAGTAGGTTAGTAGTCAGTGTGTCTAAATGACAGTACAGATAGTTTGTAGTAGGTTAGTAGTCAGTAGTTGTCTAGATGACAGTATAGTGTAGTAGGTTAGTAGTCATAGTGTCTAGATGACAGTATAGTTGTAGTAGGTTAGTAGTCATAGTGTTGTCTAGATGACAGTATAGTTGTAGTAGGTTAGTAGTCATAGTGTTGTCTAGATGACAGTATAGTTGTAGTAGGTTAGTAGTCACAGTGTTGTCTAGATGGACACTATAGTTGTAGTAGGTTAGTAGTCACAGTGTTGTCTAGGTGACAGTATAGTGTAGTAGGTTAGTAGTCACGTGTTGTCTAGATGACAGTATAGTTGTAGTAGGTTAGTAGCATAGTGTTGTCTAATGACAGTATAGTTGTAGTAGGTTAGTAGTCATAGTGTTGTCTAGATGACAGTATAGTTGTAGTAGTAGGTAGTATCATAGGTGTGTCTAGATGACAGTATAGTTGTAGTAGGTAGTAGTCACAGTGTTGTCTAGATGACAGTATAGTTGTAGGAGGTTAGTAGTCACAGTGTTGTCTAGAGACAGTATAGTTTTGTAGTAGGTTAGTAGTCAGTTGTTGTCTAGAGGACAGTATAGTTGTAGTAGGTTAGTAGTCAAGTGTTGTCTAGAGTGACAGTATAGTTGTAGTAGGTTAGTAGTCACAGGTGTGTCTAGATGACAGTATAGTTGTAGTAGGTTAGTAGTCACAGTGTTGTCTAGAGACAGTATAGTTGTAGTAGGTTAGTAGTCATAGTGTGTCTAGATGACAGTATAGTTGTAGTAGGTTAGTAGTCACAGTGTTGTCTAGATGGACAGTATAGTTGTTAGTAGGTTAGTAGTCACAGTGTTGTCTAGATGACAGTATAGTTGTAGTAGGTTAGTAGTCATAGTGTTGTCTAGATGGACAGTATAGTGTAGTAGGTTAGTAGTCATAGTGTTGTCTAGATGACAGTAGGTTAGTAGGTTAGTAGTCATAGTTTTGTCTCATGATGGACATATAGTCTGAAGCTTTTTGATAGAGGACGCACATACTCAACGTTATCTTCTCTAGCAGTGTGGTGGACCGTGCAACCACCCTGGAAACACACACCACAGACACACACACACACCCAGACATACACAGACAACATGCTACGGATGAAGACCGAGCTGGTATGAAAAGAAAAACAAGAATTATGTTTTATTGCCTGTTTTAGGTGAGGTCAGTGAAAACAATTTTGTATCATTTATATTAAACAAAGTATACCTGACCCCAGATCAGTGTGTGCCTTACCGACTCACATTGCTGTCATTGTCAAAGCCAAGACATGGGCACATGCCTCATACGGAGACTAGGACCCAGGCTAAATAGCTACAGTGACAAGTGTCCTGCACTAAGTGTTTCTGTTGGTTTGTCTCCCCCAGTTGCGGCTGTCTAGTGTCCCATAATGGTATTGTATCAAATTTTCGTTTTTCTGTTTCTCAATTACATTAAATTAAAAGTTGTATCTCACAATGACTTGCTTTTACAGATCTATTATATCCTCTCCATATGTTTCAATGAGGAAAATGTCAAATTGACTTGTTGAGGTTTCACAGCCATCTACTAACATGCCAACCATACTAAGCTCTCAACTGCTTGACAGCAAACGTTAAAGAAATCCACTAACAAATCTCAAATCCATGTTTCTGAGCTCTGAGGCCCACTTCATAGCTCTGTGGACGTGAAGTTCCTCTAGGTACAGATCTAGGATCTGCTTCCTCCAACCCTAACCTCAATTAGGGAAATGCAAAACTGACCCAGGGAGTAGCATCTGAGGCTACTTCAACATACTCCCTCTCTGCAGGTGGTTCAACTCTCCTCAGCCATTCTGATTGCGTTCCAAGACAAGCCTAACCTGAACTCCAAGGTAGTGTTCCAATGCTAGGTCACCTGGGTCACTCCTCCACCAAACGACATAACGAGCTCCTGAAAGGACGGGGCAACCACTGGTCGCCACGAGCACAACGACCTCCAAGACGACCAATCGGCATGTTCTTCCTGAAGATCTCATGTGACAGTCCAGAAGGAACGTACCACTGCATGGGTGGAGAGCAGGTGGAAACATGGGCCTCAGTGAAACAGTCCGGCCTGCAACGTAGTGAAGGAGTAGAAGGGTGGTGTGGGTGTGTGTGTGGTGTGTGCTGTTGTTTGGTGTTGTGTGTGTGTGTGTGTGTGTGTTTGTGTGTGTGGTGCGTGTGTGTGGTGTGTGGTGTGTGTGTGTGTGTGTGTGTGTGGGTTGTATATCGTTGTGTGTGATGTGTAAAGAGGGGGTCGATGGAATGTAGTGTGTGTATAGCTAGACTGTGTATGCCTTACAATATGAACTGTGGTTGAGCTGTTTTCAGTTGGAATCGATCATTTCACAGCTAAATGCTTCACCCGTTCACCCTTCCTCTATCCCTCACCGTCCCACTCCATCCTCACCCGCCTCTACAACCTCCACCTCGTCCGGCTGTCACAGGGATTCACTTAGGTCGATCTCGTCCCGATACCTCACTCTACGAGGGTTGCGGATCACTCTCACATGTTTTGTGAATGTCACCACGGGCTCCCACCTCTCCTACACCGGTTTCTACAACAGACAGGACAGTTGATCATCAATTCCCAACCTCACTTTGACCCCGCTTCTGCTCTGGTCCGGTCGGTACAACACGATGGTAGTGGACGAG